>NW_028270169.1:42714016-43004343 GCF_037043375.1 Chiloscyllium plagiosum
GCTGCTACCTTCTACAGTATATAAACATTCAAAAACACGCTGTAACCTCCTACAGTATATAACCATTCAAAAACACATTGTAACCTCCTACAGTATATAAACATTCAAAAACAGGCTGTAAGCTCCTTCTGTATATAAACATTCAAAAAACTCTGTAACCTCCTACAGTATATAAACATTCAAAACCACCCTGTAACCTCCTACAGTAAATAAACATTCAAAAACACACTTTAACCCCCTATTGTATGTATACATTCAAAGACTCTCTGTAACCTCCTCCTGTATATAAACATTCAACAGCACTCAAACCTCCTATAGTATGTAAACATTCAAAAACACACTGTAATCTCCTACAGTATATAAAACTTCAAAACCACCCTATAGATCTCCGACAGTATATAAACATTGAAAAACACATTGTAACCTCCGACAGTATATAAACATTCAAAAACACGCTGTAACCTCCAATAGTACATAAACATTCAAAAACACGATGTAACCTGCTACAGTATATAAACACTCAAAAACACACTGTAACCTCCTACGTTATATAAACATTCAAAAACAGACTGTAACCTCTTACAGAATAATAACATTCAAAAACACAATGTAACATCCAACAGTATATAAACATTCAAAAACACACTGTAACCTCCTACAGTATATAAACATTCAAAAACACGCTGTAACCTCCTACAGTATATACACAGTCAAAAACACGCTGTAACTTCCGACAGAATATAAACATTCAAAAACACTCTGTAACCTCCTACAGTATATAAACATTCAAAACCACACTATAACCTCCTACAGTATATAAACCTTCAAAAACACTCTGTAACCTCCTACAGTATATGAACATTCAGAAACACTCTGTAACCAACAACTGTATATAAACATTCAAAAACACGCTGTAACCTCCTACAGTAAGAAAATATTCAAAAACTCTCTGTAACCTACTACTGTATGTAAACTGTCAAAAACACGCTGTGACCTCCTAAAGTCTATAATGATTGAAAAACACTCTGTAACCTCCTACAGTATATAAACATTCAAAAACACGCTGTAACCTCCTACAGTATATAAATATTCCAAAACACACTGTAACCTCCTACAGTATAAAAACATTCAAAAACACTCCGTAACATCCTACAGTATATAAACATTCAAAAACACTCCGTAACATCCTACAGTATATAAACATTCAAAAACACTCCATAACATCCTACAGTATATAAACATTCAAAAACACGCTGTTACCTCCTACAGTATATAAACATTCAAAAACACACTGTAACCTACTGCTGTATGTAAACATTCAAAAACAATCTGTAAACTCCTACAGTATATAAACATTCAAAAACACACTAACATCCTACAGTATATAAACATTCAAAAACACGCTGTTACCTCCTACAGTATATAAACATTCAAAAACACGCTGTTACCTCCTACAGTATATAAACATTCAAAAACACACTGTTACCTCCAACAGTATATAAACATTCAAAAACAATCTGTAAACTCCTACAGTATATAAACATTCAAAAACACACTGTAACATCCTACAGTATATAAACATTCAAAAACACGCTGTTACCTCCTACAGTATATAAACATTCAAAAACACACTGTAACCTACTGCTGTATGTAAACATTCAAAAACAATCTGTAAACTCCTACAGTATATAAACATTCAAAAACACACTGTAACCTCCTACAGTATATAAACATTCAAAAACACTCTGTAACCTCCTACAGTATATAAACATTCAGAACTCGCTGTAAACTCCAACAGTACATAAACATTCAAAAACACACTGTAACCTCCTACAGTGTGAAAATTCAAAAACACTCTGTAACCTCCAACAGTATATAAATATTCAAAAACATGATGCAACCTCCTACAGTATAAAAACATTCAAAAATACTCTGTAACCACCTACTGCATATAAACATTCAAAAACACACTGTAACCGCCGACAGTATATAATCCTTCACAAATACTCTGTAACGTCCTACAATATATAAACATTCATAAACACTCATAACCTCCGACAGTATATAAAGATTCAAAAACACACTGTAATCTCCTATAGTACATAAACATTCAAAAACACTCTGGAACCTACTACAGTATATAAACATTCAAAAACACACTGTAACCACCAACTTCGCATAAACAGTCAAAAACACACTGTAACTTCCGACAATATATAAACATTCAAAAGCACACTGTAACCGCCTACAGTATATAATCCTTCACAAACACTCTGTAACGTCCTACAGTATATAAACATTCAAAAACACTCTGTAATGTCCTACAGTATATAAACATTCAAAAACACTCTGTAACCACCAACTGCACATAAACATTCAAAAACACACTGTAACCTCCGACAATATATAAACATTCAAAAGCACACTGTAACCGCCTACAGTATATAATCCTTCACAAACACTCTGTAACGTCCTACAGTATATAAACATTCAAAAACACTCTGTAATGTCCGACAGTATATAAACATTCAAAAACACTCATAACCTCTGACAGAATATAATGATTCAAAAACACACTGTAATATCCTACAGTATATAAACATTCAAAAACACTCTGGAACCTACTACTGTTTATAAACATTCAAAAACACGCTGTTACCTCCGACAGTATATAAACATTCAAAAACATGGTGTAATCTCCTACAGTATATAAACATTCAAAAACACACTGTAACCTCCTACAATATACATAAACATTCAACAACACACTGTAACATCCTACAGTACATAAACATTCAGAAACATTCTGTAACCTCCTACAGTATATAACCATTCAAAAACACATTGTAACCTCCTACAGTATATAAACATTTAAAAATAGGCTGTAAGCTCCTTCTGTATATAAACATTCAAAAAACTCTGTAACCTCCTACAGTATATAAACATTCATAACCACCCTGTAACCTCCTACAGTAAATAAACATTCAAAAACTCTCTGTAACCTACTACTGTATGTAAACTTTCAAAAACACGCTGTGACCTCCTAAAGTCTATAATGATTGAAAAACACTCTGTAACCTCCTGCAGTATATAAACAGTCAAAAACACACTGTAACCTCCTACTGTATATAAACATTCAAAAAGACTCTGTAACCTCCTACAGTATAAAGACATTAAAAAACACTCTGTAACATCCTACAATATATAAACATTCAAAAACTCACTGTAACCTCCTATAGGGTATAAACCTGCAAAAACACTCTGTAACCTGCTTTGGTATATAAACATTCAAAAACACGCTGTTACCTCCTACAGTATATAAATATTCCAAAACACACTGTAACCTCCTACAGTATAAAAACGTTCAAAAACACGCTGTTACCTCCTACAGTATATAAACATTCCAAAACACACTGTAACCTCCTACAGTATACAAACATTCAAAAACACACTGTAACATCCTACAGTATATAAACATTCAAAAACACACTGTAACCTCCTATAGTGGAAAAACCTGCAAAAACACTCTGTAACCTCCTACAGTATATAAACATTCAAAAACACACTGTAACCTCCTACAGTATATAAACATTCAAAAACACGCTGTTACCTCCTACAGTATATAAACATTCAAAAACACGCTGTTACCTCCAACAGTATATAAACATTCAAAAACACACTGTAACCTACTGCTGTATGTAAACATTCGAAAACAATCTGTAAACTCCTACAGTATATAAACATTCAAAAACACACTGTAACATCCTACAGTATATAAACATTCAAAAACACTCTGTAACCTCCTACAGTATATAAACATTCAAAAACACGCTGTAACCTCCTACAGTGTATAAATATTCCAAAACACACTGTAACCTCCTACAGTATAAAAACATTCAAAAACACTCCGTAACATCCTACAGTATATAAACATTCAAAAACACTCCGTAACATCCTACAGTATATAAACATTCAAAAACACGCTGTTACCTCCTACAGTATATAAACATTCAAAAACACGCTGTTACCTCCAACAGTATATAAACATTCAAAAACACACTGTAACCTACTGCTGTATGTAAACATTCAAAAACAATCTGTAAACTCCTACAGTATATAAACATTCAAAAACACACTGTAACATCCTACAGTATATAAACATTCAAAAACACGCTGTTACCTCCTACAGTATATAAACATTCAAAAACACACTGTAACCTACTGCTGTATGTAAACATTCAAAAACAATCTGTAAACTCCTACAGTATATAAACATTCAAAAACACACTGTAACCTCCTACAGTATATAAACATTCAAAAACACTCTGTAACCTCCTACAGTATATAAACATTCAGAACTCGCTGTAAACTCCAACAGTACATAAACATTCAAAAACACTCTGTAACCTCCAACAGTCTGAAAATTCAAAAACACTCTGTAACCTCCTGCAGTATATAAACAGTCAAAAACACACTGTAACCTCCTACTGTATATAAACATTCAAAAAGACTCTGTAACCTCCTACAGTATAAAGACATTCAAAAACACTCTGTAACATCCTACAATATATAAACATTCAAAAACTCACTGAAACCTCCTATAGGGTATAAACCTGCAAAAACACTCTGTAACCTGCTTTGGTATATAAACATTCAAAAACACACTGTAACCTCCTACAGTATAAAAACATTCAAAAACACTCTGTAACATCCTACAGTATATAAACATTCAAAAACACGCTGTTACCTCCTACAGTATATAAACATTCCAAAACACACTGTAACCTCCTACAGTATATAAACATTCAAAAACTCACTGTATCCTCCTACAGTATATAAACATTCAAAAACACGCTGTAACCTCCGACAGAATATAAACATTCAAAAACACTCTGTAACCTCCTACAGTATATAAACATTAAAAACCACACTGTAACCTCCTACAGTATATAAACATTCAAAAACACGCTGTAACCTCCGACAGAATATAAACATTCAAAAACACTCTGTAACCTCCTACAGTATATAAACATTAAAAACCACACTGTAACCTCCTACAGTATATAAACATTCAAAAACCCTCTGTAACCTCCTACAGTATATAAACATTCAAAACCACACTGTAACCTCCTACAGTATATAAACATTCAAAAACTCACTGTAACCTCCTATAGTATATAAACCTTCAAAAACACTCTGTAACCTCCTACAGTATATGAACATTCAGAAACACTCTGTAACCACCAACTGTACATAAACATTCAAAAACACGCTGTAACCTCCTACAGTAAGAAAACATTCAAAAACTCTCTGTAACCTACTTCTGTATGTAAACTTTCAAAAACACGCTGTGACCTCCTATAGTCTATAATGATTGAAAAACAATCTGTAACCTCCTACAGTATATAAACAGTCAAAAACACACTGTAACCTCCTACTGTATATAAACATTCAAAAACAATCTGTAACATCCTACAATATATAAACATCCAAAACACACTGTAACCTCCTACAGTATATAAACATTCCAAAACACACTGTAACCTCCTACAGTATAAAAACATTCAAAAACACACTGTAACCTCCTACAGTATATAAACATTCAAAAACACGTTGTAACGTCCGACAGTATATAAACATTCAAAAACAATCTGTAACCACCTACAGTATGTAAACATTCAAAAACACACTG
Source organism: Chiloscyllium plagiosum (assembly GCF_037043375.1). Classification (NCBI taxonomy): domain Eukaryota; kingdom Metazoa; phylum Chordata; class Chondrichthyes; order Orectolobiformes; family Hemiscylliidae; genus Chiloscyllium; species Chiloscyllium plagiosum. The sequence goes on from NW_028270169.1 coordinate 42,719,709, forward strand.
TAATCTCCTACAGTATATAAACATTCAAAACCACTCTGTAAACTCCTACAGTATATAAACATTCAAAAACACGCTGTAACCTCCTACAGTATATAAACATTCAAAAACACGCTGTTACCTCCTACACTATATAAACATTCAAAAACACTCTGTAACCTCCTACAGTATATAAACATTCAAAAACACTCTGTAATATCCTACAGTATATAAACATTCAGAACTCGCTGTAAACTCCAACAGTACATAAACATTCAAAAACACTCTGTAACCTCCTACAGTGTGAAAATTCAAAAACACTCTGTAACCTCCAACAGTATATAAATATTCAAAAACATGATGCAACCTCCTACAGTATAAAAACATTCAAAAATACTCTGTAACCACCTACTGTATATAAACATTCAAAAACACACTGTAACCGCCGACAGTATATAATCCTTCACAAATACTCTGTAACGTCCTACAATATATAAACATTCAAAAACACTCATAACCTCCGACAGTATATAAAGATTCAAAAACACACTGTAACCACCAACTTCGCATAAACATTCAAAAACACACTGTAACTTCCGACAATATATAAACATTCAAAAGCACACTGTAACCGCCTACAGTATATAATCCTTCAAAAACACTCTGTAACGTCCTACAGTATATAAACATTCAAAAACACTCTGTAACCACCAACTGCACATAAACATTCAAAAACACACTGTAACCTCCAACAATATATAAACATTCAAAAGCACAATGTAACCGCCTACAGTATATAATCCTTCAAAAACACTCTGTAACGTCCTAGAGTATATAAACATTCAAAAACACTCATAACCTCTGACAGTATATAAAGATTCAAAAATACACTGTAATCTCCTACAGTATATAAACATTCAAAAACACTCTGGAACCTACTACTGTTTATAAACTTTCAAAAACACGCAGTTACCTCCTACAGTATATAAACATTCAAAAACATGGTGTAACCTCCTACAGTATATAACCATTCAAAAACACATTGTAACCTCCTACAGTATATAAATATTCAAAAACAGGCTGTAAGCTCCTTCTGTATATAAACATTCAAAAAACTCTGTAACCTCCTACAGTATAGAAACATTCAAAACCACCCTGTAACCTCCTACAGTAAATAAACATCCAAAAACACACTGTAACCCCCTATTGTATGTAAACATTCAAAGACTCTCTGTAACCTCCTCCTGTATATAAACATTCAACAGCACTCAAACCAACCACAGTATGTAAACATTCAAAAACACACTGTAATCTCCTACAGTATATAAAAATTCAAAACCACCCTGTAGACCTCCGACAGTATATAAACACATTGTAACCTCCGACATAATGTAAACATTCAAAAACACGCTGAAACCTCCAATAGTACATAAACATTCAAAAACACTTTGTAACCTGCTACAGTATATAAACACTCAAAAACACGCTGTAAACTCTGACAGTATAAAAACATTCAAAAACACTCTGTAACATCCAACAGTATATAAACATTCAAAAACACACTGTAACCTCCTACATTATGTAAACATTCAAAAACACACTGTAACCTCCTACAGAATAAAAACATTCAAAAACACTCTGTAACATCCAACAGTATATAAACATTCAAAAACACACTGTAACCTCCTACAGTATATAAACATTCAAAAACACACTGTAACCTCCTACAGTATATAAACATTCAAAAGCACGCTGTAACCTCCGACAGAATATAAACATACAAAAACAATCTGTAACCTCCTACAGTATATAAACATTCAAAAACTCACTGTATCCTCCAACAGTATATAAACATTCAAAAAGACACTGTAACCTCCTATAGTATATAAACCTTCAAAAACACTCTGTAACCTCCTACAGTATATAAACATTCAAAAACTCACTGTATCCTCCAACAGTATATAAACATTCAAAAAGACACTGTAACCTCCTATAGTATATAAACCTTCAAAAACACACTGTAACCTCCTATGGTGTATAAAACTGCAAAAACACTCTGTAACCTTCTCCAGTATATAAACATTCAGAAACACTCTGTAACGTCCTACAGTATATAAACATTCAAAAACATGCTGTAACCTCGTACTGTATATAAACATTCAAAAACACTATGTAACCTCCTACAGTATATAAACATTCAAAAACACTCTGTAACGTCCTACAGTATATAAACATTCAGAAACACTCTGTAGCCTCCTACAGTATATAAACATTCAAAAACATGCTGTAACCTCGTACTGTATATAAACATTCAAAAACACTATGTAACCTCCTACAGTATATAAACATTCAAAAACACTCTGTAACGTCCTACAGTATATAAACATTCAGAAACACTCTGTAGCCTCCTACAGTATATAAACATTCAAAAACATGCTGTAACCTCGTACTGTATATAAACATTCAAAAACACTATGTAACCTCCTACAGTATATAAACATTCAAAAACACTCTGTAACCTCCTACAGTATGTAAACAATCAAAAGCACACTGTAACCTCCTACAGTATATAAACATTCAGAAACACTCTGTAAAGTCCTACAGTATATAAATATTCAAAAACATGCTGTAACCTCCTCCAGCATATAAACACGAAAACACATTGTAACCTCCTACAGTATATAATCATTCAAAAACACGTAGTAACGTCCGACAGTATATAAACATTCAGAAACACTCTCTAACCTCCTACAGGATATAAACATTCAAAAACATGCTCTATCCACCTACAGTATATAAACATTCAGAAACACTCTGTAAACTCCTACAGTATATAAACATTCAAAAACACTCTGTAACCACCTACAGTATGTAAACATTCAAAAACACACTGTAATCTCCTACAGTGTATAAACATTCAAAACCACTCTGTAAACTCCTACAGTATATAAACATTCAAAAACACTCTGTTACCTCCGACAGTACATAAACACTCAAAAACAGGCTGTAATGTCCGACAGTATAAAAACGTTCAAAAACCTGCTGTAACCACCTACAGTATGTAAACATTCAAAAACATGCTGTAACCTCCTGCAGTGTATAAGTTTTCAAATACACGCTGTAACCTCCGACAGTATATAAACATTCAAAAACACACTGTAACCTCCTACAATATTGAAACATTCAAAAACACGCTGTAACCTCCTACAGTATATAAACATTCAAAAATATGCTGTAACCTCCAACAGAAAATAAACATTCGAAAGCACACAGTAACCTCCTACAGTATATAAACTTTCAAAAACACACTGTAACCTACCAGTGTTTGTAAACATTCAGAAACATCTGTAACCTCCAACAGAACATAAACATATAAAAACACACTGTGACCTCCAACAGTATAGAAACATTCAGAAACAGTCTGCAACCTACTACAGTATGTAAACATTCAAAAACATGCTGTAACCTCCTACAGTATATAAACATTCAAAAACACACTGTAACCTACTGCTGTATGTAAACATTCAAAGACAATCTGTAAAGTCCTATTGTATATAAACAATCAAAAACACACTATAAACTCCTACATTATAAAAAAATTCAAAAACACTCTGTAACCTCATACAGTATATAAACATTCAAAAACACACTGTAACCTCCTACAGTATATAAACATTCAAAAACACACTGTAACCTCCTACAGTATATAAACAGTCAAAAACACTCTGTAACCTCCTACAGTATATAAACATTCAGAACTCGCAGTTATCTCCGACAGTATATAAACATTCAAAATCACTCTGTAACCTCCTACAGTCTATGAAAATTCAAAAACACTCTGTAACCTCCTACAGTATATAAATATTCAAAAACATGATGCAACCTCCTACAGTATAAAAACATTCAAAAACACACTGTAACCGCCTACAGTATATAATCCTTCACAAATACTCTGTAACGTCCTGCAGTATATAAACATTCAAAAACACTCATAACCTCCGACAGTATATAAAGATTCAAAAACACTCTGTAGCCTCCTACAGTATATAAACATTCAAAAACACTCTGTAACCTCCTGCAGTATATAAACATTCAAAGACACACTGTAACCTCCTACACTACATAAACATTCAAAAACACTCTGTAACCTCCTATAGTATATAAACATTCAAAAACACACTGTAAACTCCGACAGTATATAAACATTCAAAAACACACTGTAAACTACAACAGTATAAAAATATTCAAAAACATTCTGTAACCTCCTACAGTACATAAACATTCGAAAACACACTGTAACCTCTAACAGTATACAAGTCAAAAAAACACACTGTAACCTCCTACAGTATATAAACATGCAAAACACAATGTAAACTCCTTCAGTATATGAACATTCAAAAACACAGTGTAATCTCCTATAGAATACAAATATTCAAAACCACTCTGTAACCTCCTACAGTATATAAACAGGCAAAACACACTGTAACCTCCTACAGTATATAAACAGTCAAAGACACTCTGTAACCTACTAGTGTATATAAACATTCAAAATCACACTGTAACCTCCTACAGTATATAAACATTCAAAAACACTCAGTAACCACCTACAGTATATAAACATTCAAAAACACACTGTAACCTCCTACAGTATATAAACATTCAAAAACACACTGTAACCTCCTACAGTATATAAACAGTCAAAGACAATCTGTAACCTCCTACAGTATATAAACAGTCAAAAACACACTGTAACCTCCGACAGTATATAAACATTCAAAATCACACTGTAACCTACTACAGTACATAAACATTCAAATTCAAACGGAAACATCCTACAGTATATAAACATTCAAAAACACTCTGTAACCTCCTATACATTATAAACATTCAAAAACACTCTGTAACTTCCTACAGTATATAAACAGTCAAAATCATACTGTAACCTACTACAGTATATAAACATTCAAAATCACAATGTAACCTCCTACAGTATATAAACATTCAAAAACACACTGTAACCTCCAACAGCATACAAACATTCAAAAACACTCAGTAACCACCTACAGTACATAAACATTCAGAAACACTCTGTAACCTACTACAGTGTATAAACATTCAAAAACACCCTGTATCCTCCTACAGTTTATAAACATTCAGAAACACACTGTAACCTCCTACACAACATCAACATTCAAAAACACTCTGTAACCTCCTATAGTATATAAACATTCAAAAACACTCTGTAACCTCCTACAGTATATAAACAGTCAAAAACACACTGTAACCACCTACAGTATATAAGCATTCAAAAACACACTGTAACCTCCAACAGCTTCCAAATATTCAAAAATACTCAGTAACCACCTACAGTATATAAACATTCAGAAACATTCTGTAACCTATTACAGTATATAAACATTCAGAAACACACTGTAACCTCCGACAGTATATAAACATTCAAAAACACATTGTAAACTACAACAGTATCAAAATATTCAAAAACATTCTGTAACCTCCTACAGTACATAAACATTTGAAAACACTCTGTAACCTCCTACAGTATATAAATGTTCAAAAACACACTGTAACCTCCGACAGTATACAAGTCAAAAACACACTGTAACCTCCCACAGTATATAAACATGCAAAACACACTGTAACCTCCTTCAGTATATAAACATTCAAAAACACACTGTAATCTCCGATAGAATACAAATATTCAAAAACACTCTGTAACCTCCTACAGCATATAAACAGTCAAAAACACACTGTAACCTCCTACAGTATATAAACATTCGGAAACACACTGTAACCTCCTACACTACATAAACATTCAAAAACACTCTGTAACCTCCTATAGTATATAAACATTCAAAAACACGCTGTAACCTCCTACAGTACATAAACATTCAAAAACACTCAGTAACCACCTACAGTACATAAACATTCAGAAACACTCTGTAACCTACTACAGTGTATAAACATTCAAAAACACCCTGTATCCTCCGACAGTTTATAAACATTCAGAAACACACTGTAACCTCCTACACAACATCAACATTCAAAAACACTCTGTAACCTACTACTGTTTATAAACATTCAAAAACACGCTGTTACCTGCTACAGTATATAAACATTCAAAAACATGGTGTAACCTCCTACAGTATATAAACATTCAAAAACACACTGTAACCTCCTACATTATACATAAACATTCAACAACACACTGTAACATCCGACAGTACATAAACATTCAGAAACATTCTGTAACCTCCTACAGTATATAACCATTCAAAAACTGTAATCTCCTATAGTACATAAACATTCAAAAACACTCAGGAACCTACCACAGTATATAAACATTCAAAATCACGGTGTAATCTCCCACAGTATATAAACATTCAAAAACACTCTGTAACCTACGACTGTATGTAAACTTTCAAAAACATGCTGTAAACTCCTACAGGACATAAACATTCAAAAACACTCTGTAACCTCCGACAGTAAATAAACACTCAGAACACACGTAATGTCCTACAGTATATCAACATTCAGAAACACTCTGTAACCTCCTACTTTATATAAACATTCAAAAAGACTCTGTAACTTACTAATGTATGTAAACTTTCAAAAACACGCTGTAAACTCCTACAGTATATAAACATTCAAAAACACTCTGTAACCTGCTGCAGTATATAAACATTTAAAACCACTCTAACCTCCTATAGTATGTAAACATTCAAAAACACACTGTAATCTCCTACAGTATATAAACATTCAAAAACATTCTGTAACCTCCTATTGTATGTAAACTTTCAAAAACACCCTGTAACCCCCTACAGTATGTAAACATTCAAAAACACTCTGTAACCTCCTGCAGTATATAAACATTCAAAAACACTCTGTAGCCTCCTACAGTATATAAACATTCAAAGACACACTGTAACCTCCTACACTACATAAACATTCAAAAACACTCTGTAACCTCCTATAGTATATAAACATTCAAAAACACACTGTAAACTACAACAGTATAAAAATATTCAAAAACATTCTGTAACCTCCTACAGTACTTAAACATTTGAAAACACTCTGTAACCTCCTACAGTATATAAATGTTCAAAAACACACTGTAACCTCTAACAGTATATAAACATTCAAAAACACACTGTTACCTCCAACAGTATATAAACATTCAAAAACACTCTGTAGCCTCCTACAGTATATAAACATTCAAAAACACTCTGTAACCTCCTGCAGTATATAAACATTCAAAGACACACTGTAACCTCCTACACTACATAAACATTCAAAAACACTCTGTAACCTCCTATAGTATATAAACAATCAAAAACACACTGTAAACTACAACAGTATAAAAATATTCAAAAACATTCTGTAACCTCCTACAGTACATAAACATTTGAAAACACTCTGTAACCTCCTAGTGTATATAAACATTCAAAATCACACTGTAACCTCCTACAGTATATAAACATTCAAAAACACACTGGAACCTCCTACAGTATATAAACATTCAAAAACACACTGTTACCTCCTACAGTATATAAACAGTCAAAAACACACTGTAACCTCCTACAGTATATAAACAGTCAAAGACAATCTGTAACCTCCCAGTGTATATAAACATTCAAAATCACACTGTAACCTCCGACAGTATATAAACTTTCAAAAATACTCTGTAACCTCCTACAGTATATAAACAGTCAAAAACACACTGTAACCTCCGACAGTATATAAACATTCAAAATCACACTGTAACCTACTACAGTACATAAACATTGAAATTCACACGGAAACATCCTACAGTATATAAACAGTCAAAGACAATCTGTAACCTCCTACAGTATATAAACAGTCAAAAACACACTGTAACCTCCGACAGTATATAAACATTCAAAATCACACTGTAACCTACTACAGTACATAAACATTCAAATTCAAACGGAAACATCCTACAGTATATAAACATTCAAAAACACTCTGTAACCTCCTATACATTATAAACATTCAAAAACACTCTGTAACTTCCTACAGTATATAAACAGTCAAAATCATACTGTAACCTACTACAGTATATAAACATTCAAAATCACAATGCAACCTCCTACAGTATATAAACATTCAAAAACACACTGTAACCTCCAACAGCATACAAATATTCAAAAACACTCAGTAACCACCTACAGTACATAAACATTCAGAAACACCCTGTAACCTACTACAGTGTATAAACATTCAAAAACACCTTGTATCCTCCTACAGTTTATAAACATTCAGAAACACACTGTAACCTCCTACACAACATCAACATTCAAAAACACTCTGTAACCTCCTATAGTATATAAACATTCAAAAACACTCTGTAACCTCCTACAGTATATAAACAGTCAAAAACACACTGTAACCACCTACAGTATATAAACATTCAAAAACACACTGTAACATCCAACAGCATACAAATATTCAAAAATACTCAGTTACCACCTACAGTATATAAACATTCAGAAACATTCTGTAACCTATTACAGTATATAAACATTCAGAAACACACTGTAACCTCCGACAGTATATAAACATTCAAAAACACACTGTAAACTACAACAGTATCAAAATATTCAAAAACATTCTGTAACCTCCTACAGTACATAAACATTTGAAAACACTCTGTAACCTCCTACAGTATATAAACGTTCAAAAACACACTGTAACCTCCGACAGTATACAAGTCAAAAACACACTGTAACCTCCCACAGTATATAAACATGCAAAACACACTATAACCTCCTTCAGTATATAAACATTCAAAAACACACTGTTATCTCCTATAGAATACAAATATTCAAAAACACTCTGTAACCTCCTACAGCATATAAACAGTCAAAAACACACTGTAACCTCCTACAGTATATAAACAGTCAAAGACACTCTGTAACCTCCTAGTGTATATAAACATTCAAAATCACACTGTAACCTCCTACAGTATATAAAAATTCAGAAACACGCTGTAACCTCCTACACTACATAAACATTCAAAAACACACTGTAACCTCTAACAGCATACAAATATTCAAAAACACTCAGTAACCACCTACAGTATATAAACATTCAGAAACACTCTGTAACATATTACAGGAAAACATTCAGAAACACACTGTAAACTACAACAGTATAAAAATATTCAAAAACATTCTGTGACCTCCTACAGTAAATAAACATTTGAAAACACTCTGTAACTTCCTACAGTATATAAATGTTCAAAAACACACTGTAACCTCCGACAGTATACAAGTCAAAATCACACTGTAACCTCCTACAGTATATAAAAATTCAGAAACACGCTGTAACCTCCTACACTACATAAACATTCAAAAACACTCTGTAACCTCCTACAGTATATAAACATTCAAAAACACACTGTAACCTCTAACAGCATACAAATATTCAAAAACACTCAGTAACCACCTACAGTATATAAACATTCAGAAACACTCTGTAACATATTACAGGAAAACATTCAGAAACACACTGTAAACTACAACAGTATAAAAATATTGAAAAACATTCTGTGACCTCCTACAGTAAATAAACATTTGAAAACACTCTGTAACTTCCTACAGTATATAAATGTTCAAAAACACACTGTAACCTCCGACAGTATACAAGTCAAAAACACACTGTAAACTCCCACAGTATATAAACATGCAAAACACACTGTAAACTCCTTCAGTATATAAACATTCAAAAACACACTGTAATCTCCTATAGAATACAAATATTCAAAAACACTCTGTAACCTCCTACAGTATATAAACAGTCAAAAACACACTGTAACCTCCTACAGTATATAAACAGTCAAAGGCACTCTGTAACCTCCTAGTGTATATAAACATTCAAAATTACACTGTAACCTCCTGCAGTATATAAACATTCAAAAACACACTGGAACTTCCTACAGTATATAAACAGTCAAAAACACTCTGTAACCTCCTACAGTATATAAACATTCAGAAACACACTGTTACCTCCTACAGTATATAAACAGTCAAAAACACACTGTAACCTCCTACAGAATATAAACAGTCAAAGACACTCTGTAACCTCCTACAGTATATAAACATTCAAAAACACACTGTAACCTTCTACAGTATATAAACAGTCAAAAACACACTGTAACCTCCTATAGTATATAAACATTCAAAAACACTCTGTAACTTCCTGCAGTATATAAACAGTCAAAATCACACTGTAACCTACTACAGTATATAAACATTCAAAATCACAATGTAACCTCGTACAGTATATAAACATTCAAAAACACACTGTAACCTCCAACAGCATACAAACATTCAAAAACACTCAGTAACCACCTACAGTATATAAACATTCAGAAACACTCTGTAACCTAATACAGTGTTTAAACATTCAAAAACACCCTGTATCCTCCTACAGTATATAAACATTCAAAAACACTCTGTAACCTCCTACAGTATATAAACAGTCAAAAACACACTGTAACTTCCTACAGTATATAAACAGTCAAAATCACACTGTAACCTACGACAGTATATAAACATTCAAAATCACAATGTAACCTCCTTCAGTATATAAACATTCAAAAACTCACTGTAACCTCCAACAGCATACAAACATTCAAAAACACTCAGTAACCACCTACTGTATATAAACATTCAAAAACACCCTGTATCCTCCTACAGTATATAAACATTCAGAAACACACTGTAACCTCCTACACAACATCAACATTCAAAAACACACTGTAACCTCCTACAGTATATAAACATTCAAAAACATACTGTAACCTCCAACAGCATACAAATATTCAAAAACACTCAGTAACCACCTACAGTATATAAACATTCAGAAACACTCTGTAACCTATAACAGTATATAAACATTCAGAAACACACTGTAACCTCCGACAGTATATAAACATTCAAAATCACACTGTAACCTACTACAGTATATAAACATTCAAAAACACTCTGTAACCTCCTATAGTATATAAACATTCAAAAACACTCTGTAACTTCCTACAGTATATAAACAGTCAAAATCACACTGTAACCTACGACAGTATATAAACATTCAAAATCACAATGTAACCTCCCACAGTATATAAACATTCAAAAACTCACTGTAACCTCCAACAGCATACAAATATTCAAAAACACTCAGTAACCACCTACAGTATATAAACATTCAGAAACACTCTGTAACCTACTACAGTGTATAAAAATTCAGAAACACACTGTAACCTCCTACAGTATATAAACATTCGGAAACACACTGTAACCTCCTACAGTATATAAACATTCAAAAACACACTGTAACCTCCAACAGCATACAAATATTCAAAAACACTCAGTAACCACCTACAGTATATAAACATTCAGAAACACTCTGTAACCTATAACAGTATATAAACATTCAGAAACACACTGTAACCTCCGACAGTATATAAACATTCAAAAACACACTGTAAACTACAACAGTATAAAAGTACTCAAAAACATTCTGTGACCTCCTACAGTACATAAACATTTGAAAACACTCTGTAACCTCCTACAGTATATAAACGTTCAAAAACACACTGTAACCTCCGACAGTATACAAGTCAAAAACACACTGTAACCTCCCACAGTATATAAACATGCAAAACACACTGTAACCTCCTTCAGTATATAAACATTCAAAAACACACTGTAATCTCCTATAGAATACAAATATTCAAAAACACTCTGTAACCTCCTACAGTATATAAACAGTCAAAAACACACTGTAACCTCCTACAGTATATAAACAGTCAAAGACACTCTGTAACCTCCTAGTGTATATAAACATTCAAAATCACACTGTAACCTCCTACAGTATATAAATACATTCAAAAACACACTGGAACCTCCTACAGTATATAAACAGTCAAAACCACTCTGTAACCTCCTACAGTATATAAACAGTCAAAAACACACTGTAACCTCCTACTGTATATAAACAGTCAAAAACACTCTGTAACTTCCTACAGTACATAAACATTCAAAAACACACTGTAACCTCCAAAAGCATACAAATATTCAAAAACACTCTGTAACCTCCTACAGTATATAAACATTCAGAAACACACTGTAACGTCCTACAGTATATAAACATTCAAAAACACTCTGCAACCTCCTACAGTAAATAAACATTCAAAAACACTCTGTAACCTACTACAGTATATAAACATTCAAAATCACACTGTAACCTCATAGAGTATATAAATTTTCAAAAACGCTCTGTAACGTCCTACAGTGTAAAAGCAATGACTGTAGATGCTGGAAACCAGATTCAGAATTAGAGTGCTACTGGAAAAGCACAGCAGTTCAGACAACATCCAAGGAGCAGGAGTATATAAACATTCAAAATCACATTGTAACCTCCTAAAGTATACAAACATTCAAAAACACACTGTAACCTCGTAAAGTGTACAAACATTCAAAACACACACTGTAACCTCCTACAGTATACAAACATTCAAAAACACACTGTAACCTACTACAGTATATAAATATTCAAAATTACTCTGTAACCTCCTACAGTATATAAACGTTGAAAAACACTGTGATTTCCTTCAATATATAAACATGCCAAAACACCCTGTAACCTACTACTGTATATAAAAATTCAGAAACACTCTGTAACCTCCTACAGTATATAAATATTCAGAAACACACTGTAACCTCTTACAGTATATAAACATTCAAAAACACTCTGTAACCTCCTTCTGTATGTAAACATTCAAAAACACTGTAGCCTCCTACAATATATAGACATTCCAAAACACTCTATAACCTACTACAGTATATAAACATTCAGAACATACTTTAACCTCCTACAGTATATAAACATTCAAAATCACACTGTAACCTACTACAGTATATAAATATTCAAAACCACTCTGTAACCTCCTACAGTATAAACATTCAAAACACTGTAACCTCCTACAATATATAAACATTCCAAAACACTCTGTAACCTCCTACAGTATATAAATATTCAAAAACACTCGGTAACCTCCTTCAGTATATAAACATTCAAAAACACTGTAACCTCCCACAATATATAAATATTCAAAAACACTCTGTAACTTCCTACTGTATATAAACATTCAAAAACACTGTAACCTCCTACAGTAGATAAACATTCAGAAACACCTGTAACCTCCTACAGTCTATGAACATTCAAATACCCACCCTTTAACCTCCTCCAGTATATAAACTTCATCAACACTCTCTTACCTCCTATAAATATTCATAAAACAGTGTAACCTCCTAAAGTATATAAACATTCGAAAACACTCTGTAACCTCCCACAGTATATAAACATTCAAAAACACACTGTAACCTCCTATAGTATATAAACGTTCGAAGACACACTGTAACCTCCTACAGTATATAAACATTCCAAAACACCCTGTAACCTCCTACAGTATATAAACATTCAAAAACACTCTGTAACCTCCTACAGTATATAAACATTCAAAAACACTCTGTAACCTCCGACAGTATTTAAATTTTCAAAAATACTCTGTAACCTCCTACAGTATATAAACATGCAGAAACACACTGTAACCTCCTACAGTCTATAAACATTCAAAAACACTCTGTAACCTCCGACAGTATATAAACATGCAGAAACACTCTGTAACCTCCTCCAGTATATAAACATTCAGAAACACCCTGTAACCTCGTACAGTCTATGAACATTCAAATACCCACCCTTTAACCTCCTACAGTATATAAACTTCATCACACTCTCTAACCTCCTATAAATATTCATAAAATAGTATAACTTCCTACAGTATATAAACGTTCAAAAACACACTGTAACCACCTACAGTATACAAGTCGAAAACACTCTGTAACCTCCCACAGTATATAAACATTCAAAAACACACTGTTGCCTCCTACAGTATATAAACATTCAAAAACACTCTGTAACCTCCCACAGTATATAAACATTCAAAAACACACTGTTGCCTCCTACAGTATATAAACCATCAAAATCCCACCCTGTAACCTCCTACAGTATATAAAAATTCAAAAACACTCTGTAACCTCGTAGAGTATATAATCATTCAAAAACACCCTGTAACCTCCCACTGTATATAAACGTTCAAAAACACACTGCAACCTCTTGCTGTATATAAACATTCAGAAACACCACAGCTCTCCAGTGTCAGCCCCATTATCATCCCTTATATTAATCACCCCAACCATCTAAGTCCTGAGCTTTTCTGTTCCTTCTGTAAACTTCTCCGAATCTTGACTTTTCTCACTTGCATATCTTAAAACCTCCTCTTCCATCCAATTTCCTTTGTTCACCTCTCAGATCATCTCTTCCTTTGGCTTGGCATTAAATCCAATCTGATAATGTTGCAATGAAGCTCCTTGGGACATGTTCTTATATTAAAGATGCTATACGAATGCAGCAAAACTTGAAATGTGCAGAAATTACTAAACGTATGATAGTCCAATGAATTAGGAGATCATTACCGAGTTAATGAAAAGACATTAAAAGGGTCAACGATTGAAAATATCCAACATTTATTTTAGATTTCTAACTGTTGTAATTTTTAAAAATTCTGTTTATAATATCATATAAAATCCTTGTTAACTGTGTGTCAAAGGCAATAAACAAACAGATTCCTATGCAACATTAAATGGAGAAGGGTACTTAGTATAGGGTACTTACTGCTAAATGGCCAACTGCAGGCTGTCCAAGAGTGGGTCATGGAAGGGAACCAAATGAATGGGGTCATAGAGGGGATATGAAGTAGCTCATGTGGGTTCAAGCAGAAGGGGTGATAGCAAGATAGTCCATCCGATCTGGTAATTGAGAGAATAGGGGTAATAAAAGGGGAGTCAATCAGATTGGGTAATGGAAGTGAGTTAGGCAAAAAGGGCTAAGAAAGATGACGTTAGGGTGGAAGGGATGTAGTGGGGTCAGGTACTCCAGGTCGGAAAAGTGAAAACCAGTTTATGAAATAGTTACTACACTCTTCAATGGGGTTTGGAAGATGAAGGGAGTAATAACTTATCCTGGGCTGCTATATATTATTCAGGAAAATAGTGTTTTGCTCCTTGCATGGTGATTACACTGGTGGGACTTTTACCATGAGCAGACACCTCAGAGCATCTGGTACTGATTTAGTTCTCAAAGTATTTGGGAAGGATTTTATAATTGAATGGAATTTTACACATAGTTGAGAAGTAGATGATTTGTTGATTGCCAAAACATTCCAACAATTTCATTCGCCTGATGATGAGAGATTAACAAACTCTCACGTACCTGACAATTATTGAAGACTTCCTGAAAGAAATGAATTAATACTGAAGGTGGACGACATAGAGTTTGAGATGAACCAATGGAAAATGAAAATAAATATTCTTCAATCATCAAGTTCAACCTTCCGGAGAATAGAAAATAGGAGCAGGAGTAGGCCATTCGGCCCTTTAATCCTGCTTCACCTTTCAATACGATCATTGGCTGATCATCCAACTCAGTTCCCTGTTCCTGCATTCTCCTCATGACCTTTGATCCCTTTAACCTTTAGAACTATATCCAATTCCTCTTGAAAATGTTCAACATTTGTTATCAATCACTTTCATTGGCAGGTAATTGCACAGGCTCATCGCCCTCTGGGTTAATTGCTGTTAATCTCAGTTCCATTATTTTAATCAGTTTGACTCTGGCAGTTTGTTAATTTCAGTTATAAAACTCATTGTCAGCAAAAGATCATTCAAAATAGAAACGTAGGAACAGAGGTATTAATTTGTCTAGCCATTTCTACCAGTCTACAATATTATTTGTATTTTAATGCTGTTTACCTGACTTTGAGTAAGCTGATTTTATGGTTGAAATACGTAAAAGAACAGTTTTGAAAAGAGAACGTGAGCAGCACGGTGGCACAGTGGTTAGCACTGCTGCCTCACAGCGCCAGAGACCCAGGTTCAATTTCCGCCTCAGGCAACTGTCTGTGTGGAGTTTGCACATTCTCCCCGTGTCTGCGTGGGTTTCCTCCGGGTGCTCCGGTTTCCTCCCACAGTCCAAAGATGTGCAGGTTAGGTGAATTGGCCATGCTAAATTGCCTGTAGTGTTAGGTGAAGGGGTAAATGTAGGGGAATGGGTTTGGGTGGGTTGCTCTTTAGAGGATCGGTGTGGACTTGTTGGGCCGGAGAGCCTGTTTCCACACTGTCAGTAATCTAATCTAATGTCACTGTAAAAGAGCTCCTTAGAAGGATCAAATTCTTCAAATAACATTTACCTGTCTCTGATCCTTATCACTTGTCAATTGTGCCAAATGAAAATATATTGATCACAAAGGTAATACCATTTGACCCAATATCAAACATGTTTAAGGAGAGAATTCCAGAATTTCATTCCCCTTTCTGATTTCAACTCAGAATTAAGTAACTCTCACTTTATGACTGAGCTTCTGGGCTCTTGATTTCCCACCGGAGTAAATTGTTTTGCTGCATTTTCAAAGTCTGCTATAATTTTAAACACCATTTTTTAAGATTTCTTTTAAATCCCTCTATCTCCTAAATTCAATAAAATAGAAGCTTAGTTTATGCAGGTTATGCTCACAATTCAACTCCCTTTATCCCCAGAGTAATTCTGGAGAATCTGATTTGTGCACAGGTTGACTCAATAAAGTGCAATGCAGTTTATCCGCAATAAAAACTGATCCTTCCCCCAACAAGTATCAGCAGCTAACAGTCAACAGCGGAAACCCTGGTTGATTTTGCTGCTTCCTTTATCTGGTAACAGAATTCAGGAGGTTTGGGGTCTTAAATAAGTTGTAGGACCCTTCTGTCACTTGGGTGAGATTAACTAACTCATTGCAGACAGACAATGAATAAAATCTGAGACAAAGAGAAACAGAAATCACTGAAGAAATTCAGCAGATCTGCCAGAATCTGTGGAGAGAGAAACAGAGTTAATGTTTTGAGTCCAGTGACCCTTCTTCAGAACTTGCTGGTTGGTATCTATGAGTCTTGGCACACTGCGTAATATAAAATTATCTTTTTTGGTGCCTTCCAATCATCACCATAAAGAATGTGACCACAAAGTTGGAAATGCTAACTCTCACCCTTGCTCTACATTTGTCAAGATACATCATACTTTGACACAATCTCCATTCTGCTTCAATATCTCAATGGATTTGCTCTCATTAAAACATTGAACATTTCAGAAAAACAAATTACTGGTGGGGACGTCATGTCATGGCTATAAATCTCACTTGATTTCTTTTTTCCGAGAATAAGACACCACATTCCTATTGTCCCAGATATACCCTCCTTCTTCCAATCTGAATGAAGGTTCAACACTGCCCTTGAGTCAGTCCAAATGTATCTCCAAGATGCTGTCTGTGATAAAGTGTAATTATAAATGATTGGAAAATCGCATGCAGTGAACCTGAAATTTGGATACATACAGATGCTTCCCAATGAGGGTACAGAGTCAGAAAATTGTTTCACAGTTAAATTCTTCCTAAGGATTCTTATTCGTAATTGGAGTTGAATAGGTTTCTTCTGAGTCAATATCCTTTTTGATGGAGACAATGCCAGGTTACATTCCATTTGGAGTTATGTATTTGCCTAATTGGAGGGTTGTTTATAAATCTCAGTTCAATCCCCTTCAGCATTCAGTCATTGTTCTCTCCAGCTCTTGTTTTGAGGTGGTATAAATTAGAAGAGCAATGTAATATGAGCTGGCCATTACTGGCCAACCACAAACTACATATTTGTTCCAATGAATAAAATGCTTCTAATTTGGAACTACTCGGACAAAATTCAGCTTTGATGATTTTTCATCCGCCAAAATATTTTCCTGTTAGCCAATCGCTCCGCTCTCCATCCCAACATTCCTGAACTGATTTCAAGTTAGATTTCCAACCAACAAAAAATGCTTGTGGCTGAGGCACTTAGAACTTAGTCATGATTCATAAATGAATACCTTGTAAAGTTCAGATATCATGGTTAATCTTCTGTTTATCCAAGCGAAGAGGTCAGTGGCAGGATTGGACATTTTTGGAAAATGCAGGACGTTTTGGAATGAGTCACATCATCTATCATTCTCAGCTCAATTCAAGATGAGTTAGATGCACAAGTAAAACTGTCCTATCACGACACAGTAAGTATGTACTGGTTCTGCATTCCCAAACTGACATTCTCAATGTACTTAGATATTGTAGAGTCAAGCCTGCTTGGAAGATGTTGCTATATTGGATGTTGGGAATCTGTGCCTCAGATTCCTAATGGTCTCTGTATCTCACAGAAAATATTAGCAGTAGAGGAAGATTAATGGTAAATTATCCTCTGTTATGTCTCACCTTAGAATATAAAGCAACTGGGATATATTGAATGAACCTGCTCACCCCAAGGGAGAGTGAGCCAGAAGATTAACTGTAAAGGTTTTTAACCCTACCTCAGAGGTACAGATGTTACTCCTTATAAGATCGGTGAACGTGCCCGTATGACACCATTGTCAGGTCTGTCATGGGGCTGGTAGTTGTAGAGTATAACTTTCTTTTAGGTGTACTGCTTGGCCTTATCTAAGAAAGCTAGTACTTGTGCAAGATACAGAGACATTCACAGATCGAATGGTCAACCTCATGGCACTAGGCGAAAATGAGGACTGCAGATGCTGGAGATCAGAGTCAAGATTAGAGTGGTGCTGGAAAAGCACAGCAGGTCAGGCAGCGTCCAAGGAACAGGAAAATTGTCGTTTCGGGCAGGAGCCCTTCATCATTCCTGATGAAAGGCTCCTGCCCGAAATGTCGATTTTCCTGCTCCTTGGATGCTGCCTGACCTGCTGTGCTTTTCCAGCACCACTCTAATCTAGACCCTGAACCTGATGACAATTTCTACCTTTCCAGTGTAAGATTGTTACGCTGAGGTTTATGATCTTGTGTTTAGTTGACTTCTAATTGTAAGACTTTGATCAATTGCAGCCAGATTCGGAGCTGGGAGAGCTGGTCAAAAGAGACTTTTAGTTCAGCCATCTGCAGGCCTGGTGAGTATGTGTGTATCTATGCAAACTTACAAAATTTAGTTAAAAATCACACAACACCAGGTTATAGTCCAACATGTTTAATTGGAAGCACACTAGCTTTCGGACGCGAGGAGTGTCGCTCCGAAAGCTAGTGTGCTTCCAATTAAACCTGTTGGACTATAACCTGGTGTTGTGTGATTTTTAACTTTGTACACCCCAGTCCAACACCGGCATCTCCGAATCATTCCAAAATTTATTAAGACTTTCACTGCACATAAACACGATACTTAGCAAACAGCAGTGACGAGCAATTGTGCTCACGGTGGAACTTTAGTTATTGAAGTTTGGCTGACTGTGGCATGGTCTCTTGAGTGAGGTGTATCTTCCTTCTTTCCTTCCTAATGTATGCTGGTTCCATGAGGCATTGCACTCTTACTCCTTTCAGGATACTAGTGCCTCACTGTGCGAACAGGATTAGATTTTGGTTCCACCATTGTTGTCCATCCTGACCATATGACCACAGATGTTATGATACTTTTATTAAGCAAACCAATGTGTTTCAATTGGTCTAATGCAGTTTTCTTTTGTAAATATTTTTACTGAGAAAAAAGATTTTAAATATTTTACAAAATTACAAAATCATTACAAAACAGTATAACAACCTTATAATATAACGACAATAACAGTAAACAAACTACAACTCTACTCCACAACCACTGAGGAGAGAGAGAAAAAAAACTTATAAAAATACAATTCAATAAATAACTTAAAAAATACAAAATTAAATCACGTTGAACCAAGGTAAATTAAATTACATTCCATTAAGTTACCGCAATCCCACCAAAGCTCCCCACCACCGGGAGCATCAGTAAGCAAACTCGTATTTGGTCGGGATTCTTCCTCCCAGGGGCCCCGGGACTGCCAGACATAGCCGTCATGGTTATACAAAGGCCTGATCAATATAGCCGACAAGTCTGCGACTGTATAAGTCAGAAAGCGCCGCCATGTTCTATTAAACATGTCTGTTTTCTGGTGCACCATACTCCTGAGGAAGTCCGGGGAATGTGCTCCATAAATAATCTGCACCAGCCCGAGGGTCCCGGGGAAATTCTCTGACACCCAGCTCTTAGAATGTTCTTCCTCACACAGAATGAACGAATATTAAACAGCTTCTTCCCAAGTGTGTCCAAAGAGGGGAGTTCTGGCAAACTCAAGAGGAGGGACACTGGATCCACCTTGACCTCAGTTCCCAAGACCCCTTCCAAAACATTCGCTATTGCACCCCAATACCTACAAAGCTTGTGGCATGATCACAAGCAATGAGTAAGAGTGCCGACATCTGTTTTATATTTGGGCACACTGGGGATGCTCCTGTCTTAAATTTCACAGGCTGCTCCACTGCCAAATGAGCTCTGTTGAGTACCTTCAATTGCATAACCTGCGTCCTGTTACAAATCAAGATCTTCCTTACATTCTCCCAAATATCCTCCCAAGCCTCTGCCAAGATTTCTACCCCAATTCATGAGTACAGATTCTGCATAGCCACTCAATATCCTTTAAAACATTACCTCCTAACAAGTGATAGATGGTGCTGACCAAGAGAGTGGCCATAGACCGCGGCACTCTCCTCTCCATATCCGGCTTAGAGGGACTAACCATCAATGTAGTCCTTTTCTGTATGAAGTCTCGAACTTGAAAGTAATGAAAGAGGTCCCTCCTAGATAGCTCATATTTCTGACTCAGCAGCTCGAAAGACATCATGACCTCCCCGTCAAATAAATCTCCCAAACCAGAGACTCCTCTATACTCCCAGAGCTTAAAGCCTGAGACCATCGATCCCTGCCAAAATCCTAACATTCCTACTATGGAAGTGAAACGGGAAGTTTTTGTAAGTTGCCATCACCTTGTAGCATCATTCTCCATGCTTTAACCGTGTTAAGGACAATTGGGTTTCTACAATGGCCCATAACAGTCCTCATCTTGTCCAGAAACAATGAATTAACAAGGGGGCATTCTGCCTGGGAGGCCTCAATGTCCAATCAGATTGACCGCGGGTCCTGGCAGGCTCAGTCAGCCACATAGGATAGTGAGGAACTCAATTAATATTTCTTAAAATCCAGGAAATCCAAACTTCCCCCTCCCCTGCGGAAGCTGCAACTTGGCAAGCTTAATAAGAGGCCGCCTATGGTGAAAGATCCAAGCCAACTATACAGCCTCCGTAGTGTATGCCTAGGTAGCATCAAAGGGAGCATGTGGATGGGAAAGAATAAGCGAGGAAGAACATTCATTTTGACCAGAGCTATTCTACCCACCCAGGATATCGGAAAATCCTCCCAGTGCCGAAGATCCTGTCTAATCTTCTTCAGCAACTGCTCAAAGTTAGCTTTATATAAGTGATTGAAGTCTGGGGTGATAAAAATGCCTAAGTACAAGAAACCTCCCTGTGACCACCTGAAAGGGAAACGGGTTCCATCCCCAAGATTGGATATTCTGTAAGGTCCCCCACAGGCATGGCCTCCGACTTCATAAAATTAATGTTATACCCCGAAAATGAATCAAAGAGATTAATCACTTGTATTAAACTGGGCACAGATATCATCGGATTCACATATAAAGAGAAGAATGTCATCCACGTAAAGGATAATCTTATGCCTACCTGACCCTACCTCTGGGGCAATTGTGTTGGGGTCCCTCTGGATGGCCTTCGCTAGCGGCTCAATCACCAATGTAAATAATAGCAGCGAGAGAGGGCACCCTCATTGGCTGCCTCTGCCGGTACTAAGATTGTCTGACCGTATACCATTAGTGAGAACCGCTGCTTTCTGGTCACTGTGTAACACTGCCATCCACCTGGCAAAAACCCCTCCAAGACCAAACCGCTCCAGTACACAAAAGAGATACGGCCACTCCACCCGGTCAAACACTTTCTCTGCATCCAGGCAGACTACCAAGCCCGGAATCAACGCTTGCTGGCATACCTGGACCATGTTTATTGCTCTTCTAATATTATCGGTAGACCTATGACCCTTAATAAAACCTACCTGGTCCTCCTTTGCAATGAAGGGCAAAACTCTCTCCAACCTTAATGCCAGCATTTTCGACAGAATTTTAAAATCCACATTCCGTAACGATATGGGCCTGTATGAAGTGTGATCCTCTGGGACTTCCCCTTTCTTGAGAATAAGAGAAATATTTGCTTTTCTCAGAGAGGGTGGGAGGCTATCCTGACTGTACGAGTAGTTATACATTTCCAACAGTGGCCCCGCCAGCATGTCTATTAACCCCTTGTAAAACTCACTTTGAAATCCATCTGGGCCAGGCGCTTTTCCACTCTGGAGCTGCCTCACTGCCCTCTGTATTTCTTGGATTGTCAAAGGGGCTTTCAGAAAAGACGTCGGCTCTGAAGTTACACCTGAAAGGTCCAGGGTCTTAAAAAAGGACTCCATCTTCATCAATCTGTCCTCACTGCCCTCCTACTGGCACAACTCAAAGTTGAACTTCCTAAATGCTGCATTAATCTTTTTGGCATGGCGAATTAGAGTACCAGCACTCTCTCTGGATGTGATAGATTGGGGGCATTTTCTTTCTGGCCAGGCACACTAGATATCTACCCGGTTTATCACTCAAATAACCTCTGTTTTGCAAAAGAGATTTCCCTCTTTGCTGTCTGGGTGAGCACAGCACTCTTAGTAGCCCTGAGGGCTGTAATCCGCTGCAATTACAGACGGTCTGTCAAAGTCTGCTAATTCAGCTGCCTTCAGGTGAGCCCCAAGCAAACGTTGCTGCTCTCCCCTCTGCAGCTTCCACATCGCCAAGTAAGAAATAATCAAACCCCGTGCATAGGCCTTGGCGGTCTCCCAGAGCACAGACAGATTACTGGACGTACCCAAGTTAATGTCCCAAAAGATTTTAAATTCCCATGAAAAATACTCTATAAACTTGCTATCCTTCAAGAGGAAAGGATCTATGCACCAGTGCTGTGAGCCTGTCCCGTTACCACCGAACTTGACCTCCAAGTACATTGCCGCATGATCAGAAATGGCTATCTCCCCAATTCTGTAAGACAGCATGAATTCAAAAGGTCAATGGGACAAAAAACATGTCAGTTTTGGTGTAGCACTAATGTGGGTTAGAGAAAAAAGGTGAAATCCCGACCTTCAGGGTGAAGATTGTGGGAACTTATCTGCGAGACCCCTAGGCATCCTGTCCATAAGTCGATTAAAGTCTCCCCCTATAATTGTATGAGCCATCAACCTGGAAAGTGTATCTGTTAGAAATTTGAGAGGATGTGTCGGCGGGCAATATGCATTCAAAATCCCATACTCCTCTCCATGTATTAAAGCTTTAAGAATTATAAAGCGCCTATATTCATCCTTAATTTGGTCTAACAGTTGGAATGGAAGATTCTTCTGGATGAGTAGAGCAACTCCTCTACTTTTTGAATTAAAGGATGAGAAAAACACCCATCCGAACCCTCCCTGCTGCAACTTCAGGTGCTCCTTATCGGTTAATTGTGTTTCTTGCAGCAAGGCTACAGAGACCCTCCCTTTTCTCAGGCTTGAAAGTATCTATTTCTCTTAATTGGTGAATGACCATCCTTAACATTCCAGGTGCACCACTTAAACGAATGGTTAGCCATACGAGACAGTTCATGACATCCACCCAGGAAGAAAAACCCCACTCATTGTGCGCCGAGTGAAAACAGCAAACAGTTCATATAAATTTTAAAATACAACTACCAAAATTACCAAATCACTAACACAATTTTTAACATGCATGTGAATACTCTTGAGGAGGAGGTAAGGTCTATATAACTAGCAAGCTGTGATGTTATTTAAATCTTTGAGAGAAAGTGAGGGCTGCAGATGCTGGAGATCAGAGCTGAAAATGTGTTGCTGGAAAAGCGCAGCAGGTCAGGCAGCATCCAAGGAACAGGAGAATCGATGTTTCGGGCATGGATGTTATTTAAATCCCCAACCCTTTAAAAGGCAAAAAATGCTGCCTGTGTCATTGCATGGTTAAAAAAAACCACTCTGTTCTAGCATTGACAATAACCATTTGTTGATATTACCTTAAGGACTATCATTATAATACCATGTTTTTGTGAAAGGGAAATCATGTTTAACCATTTTATTGGAGCTTTATGAGAGTAACATACGCTGTGAATGAAAGGGATCCTGGAGACAGACTATGCTTGGATTTACAGAAAGGGTTTGAGAAGGTGCCACTTCAGTGATTTTTTCCAGAAAATAAAAGCTCATGATGGAGGGAGTAATATATTAGTGTGGGTAATACGGAAAGCTGGCAAAATACAGAGTATAAATGGATGTATTTCTAATTGGCAGGGTGTGATGAGTGGAGTCTGTAAGTGTCTTTGCCCGGCCCTCAACTTTATAGAACAAAGAACAAAGAAAATTTACAGACCTCCAAGCCTGAGCTGATCCAAATCTACTGTCTAAACCTGTCGCCCAATTCCTAAGCATCTGTATCTCTCTGCTCACTACCTACTCTTGCGTCTGTCCGGATGCAATTTAAATAAATCTACCATGCCTACCTCTACCACCTCTGCTGGCAACGCGTTCCAGACGCCCACCACCCTCTGTGTGAAGTACTTGCCGTGTTTATCCCCCTTAAACTTTCCACCTCTCACCTTGAAAGCATGACCTCCCGTTATAGAATCCTTCACCCTGGGAAAAAGCTTGTCTCTATCCACCCTGTCTATACCCTTCGTGATTTTGTAAACCTCAATCAAGTCCCCCCTCAAACTCCATTTTTCTTATGATAGTTAAATTAATGACAAAAGTATCTAGGAAAGTATATTGTGAAGAGGACAGAAGGAGGTTGCGCACCAACATAGATAGGTTGGAGTGAGTGGGCGATTTGCTAAATTAAATATAATATGGAAAAATATGAAGTTGTTGTGTATGGCTGGAAGAATAAACACAGGGCACTTAATTGAATGGAGACTGTGTGTAGAATTCTGAGATGTAGGTGTTAATGGGCTTAATTCGTAAAATGTATGCAGTAATTAATGCAAGTAATTAACAAAACTAATTATGTGCTATTTTTTATAACGAAGAATTGAATATAAAAGTAACAGGTAATGCATCAGTTATGCAGAACACTGGTGAAACCACAGGTCAACACTGTGCAAGTTTGGTCTCCTATTTAAGGAAGGTTGGAAGCCATTCAGAGAAAGTTCACTAGATTGAAACCAGGAATGAGTAGGTATGTCTTTTTTGTCTTCTGAGGAAATGTTGGACAGACTGACTGTTTTTACAGGCTCTGGATTAGAGGTGCTGGAAGAGCACAGCAGTTCAGGCAGCATCCAAGGAGCTTTGAAATCGACGTTTCGGGCAAAAGCCCTTCATCAGGAATAAAGGCAGTGAGCCTGGAGCGTGGAGAGATAAGCTAGAGGAGGGTGGGGGTGGGGAGAAAGTTGCATAGAGTACAATGGGTGAGTGGGGGAGGGGATGAAGGTGATAGGTCAGGGAGGAGAGGGTGGAGTGGATAGGTGGAAAAGGAGATAGGCAGGTAGGACATGTCCGGACAAGTCATGGGGAAAGTGCTGAGCTGCAAGTTTAGAACTAGGGTGAGGTGGGGGAAGGGGAAATGAGGAAACTGTTGAAGTCCACATTGATGCCCTGGGTTGAAGTGTTCCGAGGTGGAAGATGAGGTGTTCTTCCTCCAGGCGTCTGGTGGTGAGGGAGCGGCGGTGAAGGAGGCCCAGGACCTCCATGTCCTCGGCAGAGTAGGAGGGGGAGTTGAAATGTTGGGCCAGCGGGGAAGTGTGGTTGATTGGTGCAGGTGTCTCGGAGATATTCCCTAAAGCGCTCTGCTAGGAGGCGTCCAGTCTCCCCAATGTAGAGGAGACTGCATCGGGAGCAACGGATACAATAAATGATATTAGTGGATGTGCAGGTAAAACTTTGATGGATGTGGAAGGCTCCTTTAGGGCCTTGGATAGAGGTGAGGGAGGAGGTGTGGGCGCAGGTTTTACAGTTCCTGCGGTGGCAGGGGAAAGTGCCAGGATGGGAGGGTGGGCTGTAGGGGGGTGTGGACCTGACCAGGTAGTCACGAAGGGAACGGTCTTTGCGGAAGGCGGAAAGGGGTGGGAGGGAAATAAATCCCTGGTGGTTACAGGCAATTAGAAGATCGAGAGACGATTGATTGAAGTGAATAACCAGAGTGGCCTTAAGTTGAACTTGGAAAGTTTGTTTTCTCTTGTGGGTGAGTATGGACCTAAATGGACATGGTTTTAAAATGATTGGTCTATGTTGCAGGGCAGAGATGATAATTAATATTCTTTCAAAGTGTTATTGCAACTTTTGACCTCTATACTTCAGAAGAATGTGGAGACTGATAGATTCTTGTTGGGGAAGGGAAGCAAAAGTTATTATGCAGAGATGAAAAGGTGGAATTTCAAACACAAATACATCAGCTCTAACTTCACAGAATGATGGAACAGACTTGAGGAGGTGAATAGCCTCCAGCTGGTCCCAGTTCATGTGTTGGTAAAACATTATTTATTTTGGTTGCTTTTCATAACCTTTCATTCTCTCAGCAGGGGTCTCCTACATTCTCCTAAGTTTGATTGACAGCTCAGAGAAATTATTAAAGAATTAGCAGAGCTGATTTGAGGTGATGAATAAAAACCTATTTTCCTAGGTGATTACATACTTGTGTGAATTTGAAAGTTTTGAATGGGCTTTCATAAAGTATTTTTTAATATGGTGAAGGCTGCAATAAATATTTAGAACATAATTTATTAAATCTCAGAATGGCTTGTGTGATCTCCGATTGTGTATTCTGGGTGAGTTGGATTGGATGGTGTAAGAGCAAAAGGTGGCATGTGTGCTGGTATGAGTTGATTTTAAGTTAGCATGGGGTTATAAAGGGCCCTAGGATTGGATGGTTTGGTATAGGTTGGTATCAAGTTGGCATGATAGCTGCAGAGACAGCTGAAGGAAGGTTGGGGAGCAATGTGTCTCATGAAAGGTAGGAGGAGCCATTGTGGATAAATGATGGGAAACCGCAACAAGGATAGAATTCCCCTGGTCCTCACATTCCATCCCATGAATTCCAAATCCAGCGTATCATCCTCTGCCATTTTCACCACCGACAGTCAGACCCCACCACCAAAAATATATTTCCCTCCCCACCCCTATTTGCATTCTGTAGGGACTGGTCCCATGATTCCCTTGTTAGGTCCACACTCTCCACCAATCGCCTCTCCACACCTGGCACTGTCCCCTGCCACTGTAGGAGGTGCAAACCCTGCCCCCACACCTCCCTCTGCACCTCCATCCAAGGTCCAAAAGGATCATTCCAAATCTAGCAGAGATCTATTTGTATATCCTCAAACCTCATTTATTGCAACCATTGCTCTGGATGTAGTCTCCTCTACATCACAGAGACTGAGCGCAAACTCATGGAACATTTCAGGCAACATCTCTAGTCTGTACGCACTAATCAACCCCATCTTCCTGTAGCCAACCATGCCGACTTCCCCTCCCACTCCCCCCATGACTTATCCATTCTGGGCCTCCTCCACCATCTAAACAAAGCCACCCACAAGCCAGTAGAGGAACACTTCATCTTCCATCTTGGGAGTTTACAACCACATGGCCTGAACATCGAATTCACCAGTTTCCAAATGTCCTCTCCACCCGCCCCAACCCAGTTCCAACCCTCTGACTCGACTCTGCCTTCTTGACCTGATCTATCTGTCCATCTTTTTTCCCACCTATCCACTTCACCCTTCCCACTGACTTACCAGAATCACCTCCTATCTTCACCACCTATCACCATCCCGTCTACTTTTCCCCAGCCCCATCCCCCCCATCTATTTCTCAGCTCCCATCCCCTCCCAGTCCTGATGGAGGGTCTTGCCCGAAACGTCGACTCTCCTGCTCCTCAGATGCTGCCTGACCTCCTGTGCATTTCTCTAGTGCCACACTTTATTGAATCTGACTCTCCAACATCTGGCGTCTTCATTATCTCCTATATGCTAGCAGAGTTGAGCATGGGGACTGGGTGATAGGTAGACTGTGTGTGAGAATCGGGGGATGGATGGCCTGAAAGATGAACGAACAGCTGGGACCATGGGGGTGAGTAGGAGGGATCTTTAAACAGTCCATCTTAATACTTGGAAGGTCCATATTTAATCTGTGTCCAGGGGCACAGGCCTGATTCCATTTCACCCATACCCTGGGGCTAAAATTGGAGCTGACTGAGCACTTTTCCCTAAGGCAAGTCGAGAAAGTTGGGAAATTTCCTGACTCTGTTTGCTGCCCTTTGGGAGCAAAAATCCAGCCAAACCTCTCTTTTGCTCTTCACCTTCGGACACACTGACCGTCACCTGTTTTATAACTTTGTTTTTAACTTCATAGATTCTAGTAATTTGCTTTTGGTGGTGACTGGATTGTTTTACTTGACTTAAACAAAATAATTTCTAACTGCTACTTCAGGATTTCTGATGTTAATGTTCATTGCTGACTTGAAACCGTGACTGTGTGCAGAGCATTCTGTTGGCACAGTTTCTCACTTAGCCTCTTGGTTCAATTTTATTTTAACTTGTTTGTGAGATGTGAACATCACTGGCAAAGCCAATATTTGGTGATCGACCATCTTGGACTGTTTTGTAATGCACTGAGAGAAACTCTCTATTGCTAGGTCAACTACGGGCAGCCATTATTGAACTAACTTCACTTACACCTCCTCAACAGATGGGACAACAGAGAGAGCAATATAGCAAAACGGTCAGGTCTTGTAATTTGCTACACAGTCCATATAGTATATATAATAGAGATTAAATGTAATAATAGAGCTGTTAGGCAGGTAGTTTCAGGACTTTGATCCAGTGAGAGTGAAGGAAGGGCATTATCACTCCAAGTCAGGACAGTGGTTCATTTGGAGGGGATCTTTCAGGGTTTGGTGCTTCCATGTGTCTGACACTGCTTTGCTTCTGGGCAGTAGAGATGGTAGGATTGGAAAATGCTGTTGAAGGTGGTTTAACAAGTTGTTGTAGCACATCTAGTACACACAGCTGCCGGAAGGGGATGAGTGAATGTTGAAAGTGGCGGATGTGGTGTCAGTCAAGTGGGTTGCTCTTCTCCTGGATGGTGTCAAGCTTCTTCAGTGTTGCTGCCGCTGCACTCATCCAGGCAACCGGGGACTGTTTTGTCACATAACTAACTTACAATTTGTAGCTGGTGGACAAGTCTTGGCAAGTCAGGAGGTGAGTCACTCATCACAGAGTTCCTATGCTTTGACCTGGTCTTGGAGTTCCAGTATTGATTCAGCTGGTCCAATACACTTTCTGGCTGATGATAACACCTGGGATACAGATCATGCTGAACATCAAGGCAATGGTTCGATTCTCTCTTGTTGGGTATTGCAATTGCGCTGCATGAACATTTGTTATCACTTATCAACCAATCCTAGAAGTCTTGTTGCTTACAGACACAGGCTGCTTCAGTATTTGTGAAGTTTGAAATGGCACTAAAAACTGTGTAATTATCAGTGAACAGCAACTCCATTTCTCCCCTTGCGATGGAGAGGCGGTTATTGATGAAGCAGCCGATGTCGAGCTAAAGGAACACCCACATGATCACCTCGGCTGATTGACCCCAGTCAGTGAAGTTGCCTCCCAGTTCCCATTCACTTCGGTTTACTCTGGCTCTTTGATGTCACTATCCATTTCAAAACAGTATCAGTTTTGTTTTTGTCAAATCGTTTAATTTCTGCCCAGAAACCTTCAAATCGTCCAGGGACGTGGCACCCAATAATCTCACAGTGGCTGTGAGAAAAAGCCTTCTGTGGAGGAGAAAAACACAAGACCATTAACTCACTTTAAAACAGCGATTTCAAAATAATTTGCCAATGATATTTCCGGAGAAGGATTCTGAAAAGGAAATCTGAAAAAGGTTTGC
Source organism: Chiloscyllium plagiosum (assembly GCF_037043375.1). NCBI lineage: Eukaryota > Metazoa > Chordata > Chondrichthyes > Orectolobiformes > Hemiscylliidae > Chiloscyllium > Chiloscyllium plagiosum. Next base: position 42,749,699 of record NW_028270169.1, read on the forward strand.
AACGTGTGCGGTCGTCATATTGGATGGTGTCGTTGTTAAAATTACAGAGCAAAGAATTTCAATTACCTTTGTTAGAACAGATTACCATGTGATTCAATGTGCAAGACACATGTATCACTGCTGTAGATGCACTACATTTACAAGGGATATGATCGGACACTGCTGAATACATTCATTTTTATTTTAAAAATTGAAGTCTATTCATGAATTAGACAGGAACCTGAGTCTGAAGGGAAAACACACTTGAACGCTGAGTAATTTTGGAAAATAGGATTAGTCAAACACAATTAGACCTTTCAATAATTATAATTTACAGATAAACTTCAGTCGGATTTTGACTTAAGCAAATTTACACTTGTCAGATTTCAGAATAAGGAGTGGGATAGAAAGGAAAAGGGAAATTTGGACAGAAATAGTGATAGACCCAACATCTCTCACCCTGTCCTCATGTGGTTGAAATTTAATCACTTTGAGTTCAGTGAGACTACAGTGATGGCTATTCATTGAAAGAGAGGGATTGTTCTGGGCAATGGAATGAAGGCTGGACTGGGAGCACTGGTTCTGGTAAAGTTTCACTGTGTTACAGATTTCACTGACAAATTCCCAAATGGTGAACGCTTAGAAGAGTTACTTCACCCTTCCCCCACTCTAGTGCTTTGCTAAGTATGTATAATTTATGAGAAGCAGACTGGACCCACTGAAATCATCTCGTTTTGTTGGTTCAGTCCCATTCATAGCCACCTTCTTAACAACAACCTTTGCTTTTCTTGCATCATATGGGGTGGGCTGTGACCATTTGTGAGTATCATTAAACTGTAATAGCGGGTTCCACCTCTCTCCAGATTTGTACTCCCATCAAATAAGCTGCTAATTAGCTGTCCCTCATTTTGTCTCATCACATAAAGTCAAAATCAACTTCCTGGCCTGTCTTGTCATTTACATCGACTCTGGGGCTGGATTTTACTGCACGCCCTCCCCTTCTTACCAGGCTTATTTTAGAGGATGTATTCCCAGCGCCCCTCCCCCAAATTCCCTCCCCCCTACCTTTTATCTCAGCCCGCTTGGCACACCAGCCTCATTCCAGAAGAAGGGCTTATACCCGAAACGTCGATTCTCCTGCTCCTCGGATGCTGCCTGGCCTGCTGTGTTTTTCCAGCACCACATTTTTCAACTCTGGTACTCCAACATCTCCACTTTCTCCTTACTTTAGAGGATGGCAACATAAAACATGGCAGATAGCTTGCCCACTGCCTTCCCACTCATCCCTGACCAAATCCCTATCATATTGTAGGTGAATGGGTGCTGAAATTGGGCTCCCAACCAGTTGAAGGTTAGCCCTTTAGCCTGTAAATGTTTTAAAACGGCATGGTCCCTCTGACCATGTTTTTCAACCATCTCATCATGAATTAATATGTCATCCCTGTGGTGTATGACACCTTCAAATTCTTGTAATACATTGGACATAGTCCTTAGTAAAGTCTCTGGGGCTGAGGCCCAAATGTCATTGAAGCAAAGTCTTCCAAATAGAGTGCTAAAGAAGGAAACACTCTTGCTCTGTTGTTGATGGCATCTGCCAGAACCCACTGATAGCTTCAAGTGTCATGAAAACCCAGTTTTAAAATAGAGTTACCCAAACGTTCATCCACTGTAGATAGAGGTTGGAGTTTCCCTCTCCACAGGTTGTTGAGTTGTGTTCGGTCGATGTGTATACTGATGGATATCTCATTAATTTGAAGCATGATGCAGGAGCAAATGTTTTATCAGATTCAATACTACAGCTGAAGAAAGAGAGGTTACAGCTCACAGAGATAAAATTATCAGGTATGGGTGGCATAACTCCCACTGAGTATGGGTTGAGACATTACCAATGCCCAAAAACTGCTTACTTGGTTTTGCTATCAGGGAATTGATGTCCATTCTGGTCATTTCCTCAAGTTACTTTGAACTTGATTTATCATTAGATAGTGAGTCTTCCTCCATGTGCTTTCTTCCACAATCTGATCCTCCTATTGAGTTTCCCTATTCTGTGGACATTTTGAGTGTCCCTTTTAGTCCTAAACTGTTCAACTTAGAGTCATAGAATTATAGAGATGTACAGCGCGGAAACAGATCCTTCAGTCCAACATGTCCATGCTGACCATACATCCCACCTGTCCACTACTTTTCGCCATTTATATAAATGATTTGGATGTGTGTATAAGAGTTATAGTTAGTAAGTTTGCCGATGACACTAAAATTGGAGATGTAGTGGACAGCGAAGGGGGTGACCACAGATTACAATGGGATCTTGATCAGCTGGACCAATGGGCTGAAAAGTGGCTTCATTGATCTTTTGAAGAAAATTGATGGCAAAGGATCCATCCTTACAAAAGAGTGATGTTTCTTGATTAATTTTGTTTACAATCAATGCTATCTTACGCCACTGTGGAGTCGCTCATAGCATACCTTTAATCTGAAGCCACTTATACGTTGAATCAAAGAATCCCTTCTGTGTGGAAGCAGGCCATTCAGCTCATCAATCCCACACCCTCCGAAGAGCATTCCACCCAGATCCAGCTCCTTTCCCTGTCCCTGTAACACTGCATCTCCCATGGCAAATCCACTTAACCTGCACGTCTTTGGACAGTGGGACGAAACTGGAGGAAATCCACATAGACACAAAGAGAATGTGCAAATCCCACATGGACAGTCGCCTGAGGCTGGAATTGAACCGGGGTCCCTGGCACTGTGAGGCAGCAGTGCTAACCACTGAGCCACCCTACTGCCCAAACCTTGTAATTTTATCTCTATAGACTATAACTTGTCTTTCTTCAGTTATAGTATTGGATTTGATATAACAGCGACACTTGCCCCGTATCATGTTTCAAATTAGTTAGATGTCCATTGATATAGATATGAGGTTCTACAAGACTTGAGTTGAAGAATGCTTTGGATATCTTCTGTGATGCTGTTGGTTCTATCATATTAATATCTTTGCATGAGTAACCATTTTACATGTTGTTGCTCTGTAACTGAGCTCTAGTCTCACAGATGTAACATTCTTCTGTCATTGCTGAGCCGCCATTGCATTTGTGAGACTTTTCTATTCCATAAAGCTGACACTGGTCCTTAGTATCCGCTGTTCAACCTACATTTTGTATTGGCTTGTCATATGTGGGTTTAAGAGTATTTATATATTACAAAGAAGATAAGCTCGACTGCTCACCAGAAATAAAGTTGTTCTTCTCCTCTCAAGATTGGTCTGCGATTCTTCCTGCTTCTAGCACAAACTGCGTAGTTTCTCCAAAGACAAAACTTCTTTGAACTTTGTCTAAATCTGACAAAGACTTATCAACAATTCTAACACTAATTTGTGTTTTTCATTTTTGATTTCAAAACTCCATTGTCCCAATTTTCCACTAATTTGCAGAGATCATTATTTAAATTATTGATGGATTCTCTGGAGTTCTGAATTACTCTGTTAAATGTTGTTCTTTCAAGATTCTCATTTGCTATCAGACAAAAGTAATTGTCAAAAGCTTGAAGAACTTCTTCAAAGATTATCGGTATCTTCTTTTATATTTTGGCTATTTACACCATTACCTGCTATACATCATATTGAATCAATAGCGTATTTATCAGTTAAGCATGAGGTTTATTATTTGATTTTGATGTAATTTTGTATTATAAGAATTGTTTTCTCCAAGATGTCTAGTTATGTGCTCTATTCACCCTATATCTGAAATTGAGTTCTGCAGCAAATATTATTCCTCCTGTCACATCTTCCTAATGAGACTATTTATTCTTCTTATTTGAAAGCTTTTAAATTCTGAAGTGTATCAATGCTGTTGTAATTTATTTCACTTGCAAAGAGTAATTATACTTTTTCCCCTTAAATATATTTTCTGCAGGTTTTCATGCGTTTTTTTTTTGCATTGAGATTTCCCTCCTCCCGCTGGTAAAATAGAAGCTTTTTTTCACTTTGAAATGAAACATTGCACGTCTTTTATTACAACTTTCCCAAATAATGTCTGGAGCATGTGGCCTTAATAAGTTCTTCCTACAGCAATGTGATTTAAATTATGGATCTTCAGCTCTTATCGCAACCTCAAAAGTCTTCTGCTGTTAGATTCTGTCTGTTGTAGGTTTTAAATTGCCCCTTTTGCTACATTCCCAAAGTATCAAATACTCTATGGCCCTTGATTTCCCTACTGCAGTTGTACCTCTGAGTGTTGCTTGCTTCAGCAGTGAAGCTTATTGTGAGTCCTAAATACACCTTTTGTTACTTCTGTCTTACCAGTCTGATGTTTTGTTACACTACTTGAAAAGCTTTCCCCTCAGTGAACAGGGATTTTCAATTTTACTTACAGAGCTGTGCTACCTAGCTGAATATTTGACTGGCAATGGTGTTACAGTTCCTCACTTTAACTGCGAGGCATTGATGTTTTGCAATTCTTATCAGGTCTGAACTAAAGATTTTAGCCTGGAGTGCTTTTACTCTCTTGAAGGTCAATATTAGTTGCATTAATAATTCCCCCATCAAGGTCAGACTGGATAGCCTCTCATTATTTGGCCTCTCCCTTGCTGAAGAAGGGCTTATGCCCGAAACGTCAATTCTCCTGTTCCTTGGATGCTGCCTGACCTGCTGCGCTTTTCCAGCAACACATTTTCAGCTCTGATCTCCAGCATCTGCAGTCCTCACTTTCTCCTCTCCCTTGCAGCCTTTTTAATAATTGTACCAGGTTTCCAGACCTCTAATCATTTGGTACCTGGCCTTTATTAATTGAGGTTTGGAAAATGATCCTCAAAATACCTACTATTTCTTCATTGGCTTCCTTTAATAGCCTGGGTGCAAATTGTCCATTCCTGCTGACTTATCCATCCTCCTTCAAGGTGAATGATTCCACCAGTAATTTATATCTCATTGCACTTATTTTATCTAAGTGTTCACACTCCTCATCTTTAACTGGAATGTCTACACATTCCTTACCTTTGTGAAGACTGAGACAAAACATTGATTTAGAACTCTGCCAAATCTTCTCTATCTATGTACAACTTATCATGAACATCTCTGATAGGGCTAATCCTTTTCCTCAGTCATTCTCTTGCTCTTAATATAGAAAATAGACAATAGGTGCAGGAGTGGACCATTCGGCCCTTTCAGCCTGCACCACCATTCATTATGATCATGGCTGATCATCCTCAATCAGTATCCTGTTCCTGCCTTATCCCCATGACCCTTGATTCCACTATCCTTAAGAGCTCTATCCAACTCTTTCTTGAAAGTATCCAGAGACTGGGCCTCCACTGCCTTCTGGAGCAGAGCATTCCATATATTCACCACTCTCTGAGTGAAGAAGTTTCTCCTCAACTCTGTTCTAAGTGGCCTACCCCTTACTTTTAAACTGCATCCTCTGGTTCGGGACTCACCCATCAGCTGAAACATGTTTCCTGCCTCCAGAGTGTCCAAACCTTTAATAAGCTTATACGTCTCAATCAGATCCCCTCTCAGCCTTCTAAACTCAAGGGTATACAAGCCCAGTCACTCCAATCTTTCAACATATGATAATCCCACCATTCTGAGAATTGACCTCGTGAACCTACGCTGCATTATATTGATAAAACAGTTTTGGAATTTCCTTAATTTCAATGGCCAATATTTTTTCGTACACTCTCTTTGCACTGCGGGTTTTCTTTCAAACTTCACCCCTGTAACTTCCATAATCTTCAAAGCTTTTCTTCAGATTCCCCTATTTTCTGCTCTAAATTACACAATTTTTTTTTCTGGATGGTGAGGGGACTTCAGGCCTGACAGGACCATTCATTTCATCTGCGGGGACACGTCTGCACTGTGGTGTACCCACCTTCCTGAATCTGCTATCCACGTAGTCCTCAGCCTCGGAATGCTCAGCAATGATTCAATGCTCAAACCTGGAGATTCAGCTTGTGACACTTTCTGCAGATGTGCTCTTTTGGGACACATAGTATGTCCAGACGTACCAGACAATTTACTCTCCACTTGGTCCACCTGGCCTGCCATGTCATTTTAAAATAAATTTATTGGCATTGGAATGGTAGGAAAAATGTACCAGCATTCAACAATCAGCTTCTTTCCCTGTACCCAAGTAACCAACTCCAGGAAGCAGCTCCCCATAAAGAGTCCCTTCTTGGACTTTTTTCCATCACTCCCACCATCCCCCTTTCATGTTGGTTTCAAACCCCTGGGCTGCTTCCTTCTCTCTGTCTCCTCCCACTCCCCGTCAATTTCTCTGCTCTCGATTTAGATTGTGTGGAGCATAGTGCAGTCTCCAACAATGACCCTTTCAGGACTGTTGCCTTCTGCAACAGTCACTGGGTGTGATGCATGGCAGGCCTCCTGTGTTTGGATTCAGAGGGATGTTCATGCTCTTCCCTTTCTCATTTCAATGTTTGGGGCGTGCAGCCCATATCTGTACAGCTGCTACAGAGACACCTGCCCTGATGGTGAAAATCCAGAGTTTCTTAACAAGTTGAAGAGTACAAGGAACAGAGAAACCCCGGGCCTGCTTTCGAAGGTATAATAGTCTCCTCTGTGGTTGATTTGTGAAGTACCCCTTCTGAGGGCTCAGTATGTGCCTGACACCCACTCTCCATGGATATGGACCTGCCATCTGTTGAAATAGGCTCAGACACTTTCAGTTCAGAATGAACTCAGACACTTTCTCAAGGTTGCTAGGAAAGGAAGCGCAACCAGGTAAGAAGCTTGGGACAGGATGAAGGATGGGGTCAATTTGAACTTCAGGATGGAGTTACGTTGTTGGAACTGACAAGGTTGGGGAAGGTTTCAGACAGCATTCAATGGTTTACTGCATCTCTTCCAGCTCCACAGTCAAGTAAACATTTAGAAAAAAATAAACCTACCTTTATGCTGTCAGCCAGCAGCAGTCCGTTTGAGGATGTCAGCTAGACCCTATTGGTCTGCATTCCTTGAAAGGAGCCAACTTTGCACAAGAGACCTCAACTAGCCATTAGGTCAATTATTTGCACATGAATTATATCCAAAAAAACAGCAGAGAGTGATTTCTAGACTGTAACTGAATGCTGAGGTTTCATGCAAGGTTTACAGAGACAGCTGAACTTCTCGATGCATGCACCATCTTATTAGTCATTTCCACCCACACAACCAAAACTATTAGGTAAATAATTCACTCCCTCCCACACCTAACTGCAATACATTACTCACATATTAACTGTCCCGCAAAAAACTGCAAGATTTGGCATCTTTTGGTATCTTCATTTCCAAAGCTCACTGCCTCGGAATGTGAGCACCTGCAGGCTTGGGCAATTACTGACCAGTGAAGTCCTTTGATTCTATACAATCCTGGTTTCTGTATGAAAAAGGGGACTGTATCTTGAATACGTGTCGAGCTTTGGAAGCCAACCCTCAGCCTCTTTTAAAGCAGATCTGTTTGTGTTATGGGGCATTAAAGTTATTGTTGCCACTTCAAAGGCATTGTGTCAAACTAAAGAACTAAATATTGGCGCAAAGCAGCTCAACTGATGGACCCTGCTTAAAGACAACATCCTCATTGCGATGGGCCCTTCAGCATGTCTGAAAAATATCTGTTTATATATGCATTCATTCCCTCATACCACAGGTAGGGTCACTTCAACAGAGAGAGACTATAATCTGCTGTCATTAATCCTCTGACATGGGAACTTGTACAGAAAACGTTTTATATCGGAATCGCATCATTAGAACGGTTAATACCATTTATCGAAGCTTGGATTTTATACTCTCAGCTGCTTCTGGGATAATGGGGATCCACCATTATTCATTATTCTAGCCATAGGCAAACATTCAAAGACTTCTGCTGGTCTCCATTGCTTTACAGTGTTTGACCCTGGGAAAACTGGCAGGTGGGACTGGATTGGGTTGGGGTGACTGGTCAGCATGGACGAGTTGGACCATAGGTTCTGTTTCCGTGCTGTACATCTCTATGACTCTATGACTATGACTCTATGACGACTTTGCTAGGACTGGAGTCACTGAAGTTCCTCTGTCATTGGAGTTCCTCCGTCAGGAAATCCAGGCATCTCCATAGACTGACAGTGAATAAAACGGTTGGAATTGCAGGTTCAGTGTTAACAAATGTGAGCATGAAGAAAATTAGCATGCAGAAGGACAAGAGTGAAAATTCTTTTTATTTCCCATCAGGTGAAATATTTTCAGGGAAGTGACAACATGGAGTTTAAGGGAAACAGCTATTATCTGATCAGTAAAAGACAAGATAAATGAGTCCAACTTCTATGAAGGAGAATTGAAGTTATTTCTCATCATTTGGTTCTGAGTAAGAATTATTGCAAGGAAAGAAGTGAGACATTACATATTGAGGTGAGGATTAAATATTGCTTTCACCATTAAAACTAACAGCATCCTGCAGTCACTACACTACTTTTTGTTCAGTCAAAAATATGTACTTTTCTTTATAACAGTATTCTGTGTCTTTAGAGGCTTCCTAGTATGGCAACTGTACAATTCAAGATCGGAGATGGTTACAGAGAGTGGTGAACTCGGCCCGGACAATCACAAAGGCCAACCTCCCATCTATAGAATCCGTCGACCAGGCTCATTGTCAAGGAAAGGCCGCCAGCATTCTCAAAGATCCATCCCACCCTGACAATGTTTTTCTACCATCTCTATCACCAGGGAGAAGGTACAGGAGCCTGAACACATGCACCAGCCGGTTTTGCAACAGTTTCTACCCTACTGTTGTTAGAATACTGAATGGACTCACAAACTTTTAACATTCGCCTGTACCTGTGTTTTTGTTTTTGCTGCTGTTTACTTATTATTTACTATCTATGCTACTTAACTCTGTGATCTGCCTGTATTGCTCACAAGACAAAGCTTTTCACTGTGCCTCGGTACACATGACAATACATTTAATTCACTTCAATTCAGTTCAATACAGGAAGTCCTTTAAAGGCGTAAAGTTGCTCAGTTACAAAGATCAGCTGAGATAAATCAGAGAGGTACACTGTGGAAATTGCAAGACTATCCCATAATCTCCAAATCCTGCTTAGATACAAGTGATGTGCCAGAGGATTAGAGAATTGCAAATAGCACACCTTGATGATAAATAGATGCAAGTGCAGGTCAATGAATTTTACTACAAAGCTGTTAGAAATAACCACACATAACAAAAGCAGCAGTTACCTGGAGAAATGAAAATTAGTGAATGAAAACCTACATAGATTTATTAAGGGCAAATTTCATTCAATCAATATGTTTGAGTTTTCTGTTGAAATAACAGATAGGGTGGATAAGGATAATGAAATTCATGCAATGAACTGGATGGTTAAAGACAGAGGGTGTTGGTGGAGGGTTGTTTTTCAGACTGGAGGCCTGTGACCAGTGGAGTGCCACAAGGATCAGTTTGGATCCAGTACTTTTTGTCATTTATAAAAATGATTTGAATGTGAACAAAGGAGGTATAGTTAGTAAGTTTGCAGATGACACCAAAATTGGAGGTGTAGTGGACAGCGAAAAGGGTTCCCTCAGATTACAACGGGATCTTGATCAGATGGGCCAATGGGCTGAGAAGCAGCAGATGGATTTTAATTTAGATAAAGGTGAGGTGCTGCATTTTGGGAAAATAAATCAGAGCAGGACGTGCACACTTAATGGTAAGGTCCTGGGGAGTGTTGCTGAACAAAGAGACTTGGGAGTGCAGGTTCATAGCTCCTTGAAAGTGGAGTTGCAGGTAGATAGGATAGAGAAGAAGGCGTATGGTATGCTTTCCTTTATTGGTCAGAGCATTGAGTATAGGAGTTGGGAGGTCATGTTGCGGCTGTGGTTCGGCCACTTTTGGAATGTTGCGTGTAATTCTGGTCTCTTTCCTATCAGGAATCCTTGATTCCTGAAGAAGGGCTAATGCCCGAAACGTCGATTCTCCTGTTCCCTAGATGCTGCCTGACCTGCTGCGCTTTTCCAGCAACACATTTCCATCTCTGATCTCCAGCATCTGCAGACCTCACTTTCTCCTCTTTCCTATCAGAATGATGTTGTTAAACTTGAAAGGTTCAGAACAGATTCATGAGGATGTTGTCAGGGTTGGAGGGTTGAGATATGGGGAGAGACTGAACAGGCTGGGGCTGTTTTTTCTGGAGCGTCGGACACTGAGGGGTGACCTTATAGAGGTTTATAAAATCGTGGGGGGCATGGATAGGATAAATAGACAAAATATTTTCCCTGGGTAGGGGAGTCCAGAACTAGAGGGCATAGGTTTAGGGTGAGAGGGGAAAGATATAAAAGAGACCTAAGGGGAAACTTATCATGCAGAGTGTGGTGTATGTATGGAAGGAGCTGCCAGAGGAAGTGGTGGAGGCTGGTAGAATTACAATACTTAAAAGGCATCTGGATGGGTATATGAATAGGAAGGGTTTGGAAGGATGTGGGCCAAATACCGTCAAACGAGAGTAGATTAGGTTAGGATATTTGGTCGGCATGGACGAGTTGGACCGTACATCTCTATGAATCTATGATTCTAATGTATAAGGACTTCCAAAAGATGTTTAATGAAGTGGTCCTTATGAAGATTTGGCAGCAAAGTCAAAGCGCAAGGAATGAACAGGACAATGGAAACTTGGCAAGGATGCCCTGAGATATGGTATTTTGGCAAGACCATGCAAACACTGTGGGAACAGGTGAATGGACACCATGCAACAATCGCCAGACTGGGATGTTCTCTCCCAGTCGGGAAACACTTCAGCGGTCAGGGGCATCCAGTCTCTGACCTTCAGGTAAGCGAGCTCCAAGGCAGACTTCGAGATACACAACATCGCAGAATCGCCGAGCAGAAACTGATAGCCACGTTCTGTACCTATGAGGACGGTCTCAACAGTGATCTTGGGTACATGTCACACTACATGTGACCCCACTGCACTGTTCTGTATCTGTAAAATTGTCCTTGCTGTCCTGTTTTCATACCATCACCTTGATAAATTGTTATGATCTTTCTACCTTAATTAGTTTGTACAGTTTTGGATTACATATTACTTTGGTTAGACCCTTGACATGCGACTCCTACACCTAACATATTATTCATGCCATTTGGTTTGTCTCCAGCACTAACTTCTTTTTAATTCTTTGTAATTATCTTATTGCCTCTTCTAATCAGATTATAAATCATCCCTTCTCTTGTTATTCAGCTGTTGACACTTTACTCACACTGTCTGACACTCTTGGTCACCTGCAGAGACCTATTATTTGGCCTGTTGACACTCCACTCACACCATTTGTAAACTCTGTGCCTGGGTGTTATCTTCACCTGATGAAGGAGCGGTGCTCTGAAAGCTTGTGAAAACTTGTTGGACTATAACCCAGTGTCACTTGACTTTTGATGTTGTCCACCCCAGCCCAACACGAGCATCTCCACAAAATGGCAACATGGTAATGAAGTTGGCTGAGTGACAGGAAACTAGGGGAAGCTGACTGATTCTGTTTGAAGGTCATTGTCCTGAAATGTTAACACTGTTTCAGCTTCCACATATCGTCTGAATACTTTTCAAATTTGCTGTCTTTATTTCAGATTTCCAGCTTTTGCATCATTTAGTTCTTGTGGAAGTGACAAAATGGGTGTAAGAATTCATGGACCTGGGAATAAATGTGCACACATTGTTGAGGAAGTAATCAGTAAGATCACTGGGCTTTGTAAACAAATACATTCAACAGAAAAGTCAGGAAGTAATGGTGAACCTTTAAAAGACACTGCAACTGGAGTTTCGTGCCTGAATCTGAGCATCGTGCTTTCGGAAGGCTGTAAAGCCATGAAAAATGGAAAAAGTTGAGGTAAAAACATGACAAGAATGGTTCTAACATGCAGTTGTGAAGATAAATTCAAGAAGCTGAGGGTGGTCTTCTCAGAGCAGAAAAGGTTGAGAGAGGATTTGATAACAATGTTCAAGATCATAATGAATCAGAGTAAAAGGAGGGAGACTGTGTCTGATGGCCCAGTAAGTGTGAACCAGACAGCAATGACTTAAGCTGATCAGCAGAGAAACCAAAGGAAATGTGAATATTTTTTGACACGGCAAGGGTTAGCATTTGGAATGCATACCCTGAAAGAGTAGTGGAAGCCCATTCAGTCATGGCTTTCAAAAGGAAACTTGATTAATTATTTAGGGCAAAAATGCAATGGCAAAGGGAAAGTCAGGGGAGTGGGATTAGCTGAACTGATCTTGTAGGGAGGTAACAAAGGCTGAATGGCTTCCCTATGTTGTGTAATCATTCTTAGATATTATCCATCTTCAGTGAATCATAAAGTTAGCTCATGAAGCACTGCCGTCACGTGTTTATGCAGCAGACTCTCTCAGATCCTGCAGCCATTGGAAGTACAGGAAAATATACTCTCAAAAACTTTAGACCAGGAAGCGATCATTAGGTCTGATAAGTGTTTCTTTTGAGATGAATTCCATTTCCACCATATCCCTCAAAGTTTTGTATCTCCAAAAGGATGTCAATTACTTTTGATCATTCTTGTAAAGCCTACACTAATATGCTGCTCCTATAAGTTATTCTGCACCGTTGTATGAAAGAAATAGCCTGTCTGACTCTTTTTCTTCCTCATATCCCTGGTCTCATTTTAAACATAGATTTTCAAAAACTCCATTTGGAGTGCACCCACCTTCTTCACAGGAAGATCAGAGCATTAGCTAAGCTTTCTCTTTGGCTGCTACAAACAAACTGGCAAACAAAAGTCAAAGCTATGTTATTGAAGGTAGTTCAAACAAACATGGAGCTTCAGTCATTTGCCTGCACCTTTGGGCTCAGACTCTCATTAACCGGATGGTTTTGACATTCTCTCATCAGAAATCATTGTGTAGTAGATAACTGGGGAGTCATTTGTACCAGGATAGGCTGTAATGGGTTTTGATGGTCTCCTTTGCACAGAACTGGTTGAGGTAGACATCTAGTCTAAGTATCCTTTGTGTTGACTTGGTGGGAATGTGCCATATTGTTGGAGGTGATGAGTTTATCTTTGCCCTCACAATTGCTGGACATTTACAGTCATATCGATGTACAACAAGGAATCAGATCCTTCGGTGCATGCTGAACAGATATCCTAATCTAATCTGGCCCCATTTGCCAGTATTTGGCCCATATTCCTCTAAACTTTTCAAATACCCATCCAGATGCCTTTTAAATGTTGAAATTGTACCAGCCTCCACCACTTCCTCTGGCAGCTCATTGCATACACGCAGATTGGTTGATGCCAATGACAGAGATAGTGCTGAGTGGGCAGCAACCTTTCAATAACATGACTGAGAATCTGAAAAAGTTAACTTCACTAAACAAACAACCACAGGTTACCTGGAAATGTCTAACCTCAGAAACACAGATTCACAAAGTGTTATGCCACAGAGGCCATTCAGCCCACCATGCTCGCGCAGGCTCTCCAAATAACATCGAGACTTCGTGCCATTTTTGTGCTTTTTGCCTGTAGCCCTGAACATTGTTTCTACATAAGGAATTAACTAATGCCCTCTTGAATCCTTCTCCAATATACTTCCAGGCAATGCATTTCAGACCGAAAACATTTGCTTCTGTTACAAACCACCTTAAATTAGTGTATCCAACTCTTGCTCCATTGACGAGTGGGAACGGTTTCTCCTTACCTCCCCTATCTAGCCTTCTTTTCTACAAACAGATCAGCCCAAACCGCCCCAGTATATCCTTCTATCTAAAGTTCCTCATAGAATCATAGATATGTACAGCACGGATATAAATCCTTTGGTCCAACTTGTCCACGCCGATCAGCTATCCCAAGCTTATCTACTCCCACTTGCTAGCACTCGGCCCAATTCCTGAAGAAGGGCCTGTGCCCGAAACGTCGAATCTCCTGTTCCCTGGATGCTGCCTGACCTGGTGTGCTGTTCCAGCAATAAAGTTTCAACTCGGCCCATATCCCTCTAAACCCCTACTATTCCATCCAGATACCTTTCAAATGTTGCAATTGTACAAGCCTCCACCACTTCCTCTGGCAGTTCATTCCATACACACAACACCCTCTGTGTGGAAAAAGTTGCCTCTAAGGTCTTTTTTATATCTTTCCCCTCTCACCCTAAACCTATGCCTATTGATAATTTTTTCCTGCATTCTCTCCAATGCATTCACATCCTTTCTGAGGCGTGGTGCCCAGAGCTGTACACATTACACCAGGTGAACTCAAAGTAGTGTTTTAGAAGTTTAGCAATAAACTCTTGTTCTTGAACTCTATGTCCCTAGTAATAAATCTCAGAATACCATATGCTTTATTAACAGCTCTCTCCATCTGCCTTGTCTCTTCATTGTCTGTGCACACATACATCCAGGTGCCTTTGCTCCCTTTAAAATTGTATCCCTGATTTCATATTGTCTGTTGGTGTTCTTCCTATCAAAATGCATCACTTCACACTTCTCTGCATTGAACTTCATCTGTCTACCCACTCTACCAACTTGTCGATGTCTTTTTGAAGTTCTAAGCTGTTCCCCTACTGCTTCCAAGTTTTATCTGCAAACTTTGAAATTATCATTTGCTCACCAAAATTGAGATCATTAAAATGTGATAAGAAAAGCAAGGCTCCCAATACTGACCCCTGGGGAATTCCATTACAAGCCTTCCCTCATCCTGAAAAATATCCATTGATCATTACTCTCTGTTTCCCATCACTCAAACAATTTGTATCCATAATGTATTCCATACTCTTATCGTTTTTCTCACAAGTGTGTCTCTGCATTGAAGTCCACTTACAACATGTCAAAAGCATTACCATCATCAACCTTTTCTGTTACCTCGTCAAAAACCTCTAGCAACTTATTTAAACACAATTTTCATATGCCTACAGAAGACATGGATTCTCCTGTACGTTGACTGCAAACATTTTCTCATAATTCATTTTTGTTTCTCTAATATGCCTCTGCCCCTTCCCTTTGGACCTTCTGTATGCTTCTTTGTTCTCAACCGTATTTTCAATCTGAAACCTGTTATTCACTCAGTTTTTCTTCTTTCTCTTAATTTCCATCTCATTTGTTATCCAGGAGTTCTAGATTGCCCTACTTTCCATTCTGAGGGAATATAGCTTGTTTGTACCTGAACCATCTCCTGTTTGAAGGTAGCCCTTTCCTCAGTTACAGATTTTCCAAATGGTGTGATTTAGAACATCATTTTTAATATTGCCCAAGACAGAACAGCTTTTATTCGAAATTTTCTTCAGGAAGTATATTTCACCATATACAGCAGGCAGCTATTTAACAGCAATACCTACCTTAATCTTGCTCTTATTTCCTTGGCTGCTCTTTCTAGTTGACACAGACTGACTCACTCAATCAGCTCTCTTGCTTCCACACTTCCATTTTGAGAATGTTCACAGCACGGCTAATATCCATTTACAAAATTCCTCAAATTTTAAGGACACCATGAACACAATTGACAAAGCTCTATCACGAGGCAGAAGTGGGCACTGCAGATGCTAGAGATTAGCTGGAAAAGCACAGCAGGTCAGGCAGCATCTGAGGAGCAGGAAAATCGATGTTTCGGGCAAAAGCCCTTCATCACTCTAATCTTGACTCAAAACTCTATCACTATTGCACAATTGTTTATTGGAATTTGGCACTACAGTGTCAGATTAGCTGGCATAGACATTTAAACCAGAGTGGTAGCTTGTTAAGTAAGAAAGAGGAAGGGATTTTGTTTACCTAGGAGCAGTAAGAGAGAATAAGACAAAGTGTAGGGATACTAGGTATGTATACCAAATGGCACCAGCACTGAGTGTTGTCTGAATTGAGGGGAGTGTTGGCATTGAGAGTTATTGAACTGAGGGGAGTGTTAGCACTGAGTGTTGTATGAATTGAGGGGAGTGTTAGCACTGAGTATTATTGAACTGAGGGAATGTAAACACTGAGTGTTATTTGACCTGTTGGGAGTATTGGTCCTGTACATTTGCTGAACTATAAGCATGTTACTAATATACATGTCATGAACTCGAGGTGTTATTCCTGTTTGTTACTATCTCATTTGTTAGAGTCTGGAGGCTGTATTGCCTGGTTGCTAATGATTCAGTCAAATTACAGAATGCTAGGGGACGACACCTTCCACATGTCTGTGTACCCGTGCTGTGAATAAATGAATTATGACGTTATAGAGTTTTGTAAATACAAACCAATCTGACCCTAGCCATATACAAAGTCTGTGAGTCAGCTGGCTATGCAGTTGTGAACTCTAAGTGGATTACAGAGAGACATAAGCAGAAGTGTAAAGATTCTTGAAGCATTAGGAAACAGATGGGGGAATTCAAGCTTAAGGGAGGAACAGTAGGCAGAGGGAACAAGTTCAAAGGGACTCTACTTAATTTACCTCTTTGCTTTGTGGAATTCTTGATTCCTCAAAATTAACTTGAGGCAATGTTTAATATTTCTGTATATAAAGAAATCTGGCTAAGAACTTGCAGCTCCATTCGAGTAGAATTCCGTGCCTTTGAGAAGCTCCCTTACAGAGAGGAGATTTGACCAGCAGAGACAAGGAGAAAATTTCTACAGAAGCCAAATACTGTGCACGCCTTCTCAACCTGGCCCCTCGACTGAGGAGTAGAGACCCTCAGGTTAAACTCACCAATAGTTGTCTCTCTGTAATGAGAGAGCAGCCCTCTGGTCCTCTGGGACTGTGGCAATTTGACCGTGGAAGGGAAGTGAGGCAGTGTAGAGATGCTGGAAGCCTAGAACTTGTGAAGAACAAGAGAACTGGTCTCCCTCCCAAAAACCTGCTGTTTGACGCTCCATCCGTACATGAAACACTAACTAGCCAACTACAGAAGCCATCGCAACAGCTGGATTCAGCTTTAACTCTTAACCTCACCATTTCAGATACAAGAACTCAAGTAACAGACCCTAACATTACACTTCAGACAATTATTGGGAATTTCTTCTTTTGTGTATTCTTTTAGCTTTTCTGCGCTTGTTTTAAACTTGGACTTTGTCAATTTTTTATCACTTTATCTTTAACCTTGAGGAAACTTCAGTAATAACTTGTTACAAACGAACTTTTAATCTATTTAAATCAAGAGCTTTACTGCTGGTCTGCTTTAACTTTTTAAAAATTCATTCATGGGATGTGGGTGTAACCAGTGAGAAATGAATAGGCGTTTACACAAGTCACTTTAACTGACAGTTCATTGCCTGTGTGGTGGTTTGTCCTGGTCATCGTGGTGCCTGCATACAGAGGGCACAACACTACCTATTAATTGGTGATTCTATAGTACCCATACCCATTGCAATATGTTCCTCATAGAGAGTACATTATCATTGAACCTAACCTGTTTCTGGGAGGGGTTAGAGTACATGGGACAGAGTATTTGGAGCTTATAGAAGTATGATAAAACTATAGGAGAAAATTCAGAGGAATGCAGACCGTGGTTCATAAAAAGAGAGAGGTGGAAGTCTGTCCTAATTCAGTGTTATCTGGCATTTATTTAAATGGAGTCAACTGCACTATGAACTGAGTTTCTCCCTGAACCAGAATGTTAAATAGCAGGAAGTGAATGCTTCATAGGAATCCACTAATTGGACTTTGCCTTAAGCAGGTCCAATAAAACCAATTCACATTTGTCTGCCATCATACAAGATTCCTTCAGTATGTGCTTTTGCCCAACTGTTTATTATCAGACTGGGAAAAGAGTTTTGCAAAGGAAGTTAGTTACTTCAAACTGCATGAGCTGACAAGAGTCCTATTCACATCTGTCAAATAAAAATTCCCTTTAGTTAAAGCTTATTTGGAATACTCACATTTTTCTTTATTTTATTAATGTTAAAAAAAAAATGTTTTGGCCTATGCAGCCTGGGTAAATTGATTATCTGTCTTTCTCCCTGTGAGCAATATCCAGTTCATTACTGATCAGAACTGCAAAAACATCGCTTAAAATGTCAGTCAGGTCAAAGTTCACCCCCTCCACCGAAAGGAAGTCTGTCACCATTTTCATTTCCCTGTCCCTGTGGAGATGTGATATTGTGTTGACACATATACTCTTTGAGATGACCCCTTTAAAAAGGGTGTCACCATTATAGCCACTCACAGAGGACCAGGGAAGTTGAAGCATTACTGTATTTTACTCATAGTGTTGGCGCTGACTTCTTGCAAGGACATTCTCAAATAAATTCCTCTGCCTTGTTCTTTCCTTGTAGTCCTTATGTTCCTTTGTTTTATCTATTTTTTCCTTAAAGGGCAAAATGGACTCTGGCTCAACTATTTTGTTGCTGGCAGGAATAGCCTAGGTGTACAGAAATGTGTGATCACTTTTCTCATTTGGTAAGTCGATGACTGCTCATTCCTGACACTCCAAACCAAACAGCTTTTTTTCCATTCTACTGAAACCAATCACTCACTTGATTAGATCTCCCCTTTAATCTTCCAGTGGAGTCTAAAAGTCTATAGCGAGTGAAGATGGAGACAAGTTTTATTGCCTGGAATGTAGAGCAGTGATTGTTTCCACCAGCTTCTAAGACATGTGACTTCCATTCTTAAAGTTGACCTGGTGATTGGCGATATGTTCCAAGACTTACCGTGGATAGTAGTGAACCCACTCATTTAATGGGAAATTTACCTTCCTGGTAGCCCCTTGGTCCCTGGTTCTGGAATGTTCCTTATAATATATTTGGGTCACAGTAAACCGTGGATAACTGAAACCGCAGAAATTGATTCCACAGACATGGGGTCACCCTGTACCTCAAGGCCACTCTCTTCACAACACAGGGCAGTGTCAGAGAGGTCTCTCTGGCTACCAGATAACTTCGACTCATTACATCCTCATGAAGACATCGAGACAACAATCTGACAGCATGAGTCCCATTGACGGCCTCAGAAAGGCCCCTGTCAGGAAAGCAAAATGAATGACTTGATTGCTTAGTGTCACAGAGCCCAGATGGTACAAAACCTGCTGTTGATGGTGAAGACGTTAGCTGTCAGCACCAGAATGTTGTCCATGGTTGGTTGAGGTGGTTGAAAAATAGAAAATGGCAAAATTAGAATTCAGTCCAAAAGGTGTGAGGAAATGTGTTTGGAGTGGACATAGGGAATACATAATAAATAGGATTCGAAGATGGCAGGACAGGTATAAAAGATGGTACAGAAAATGTATGGGGTGCTTCCCTTTAGTGGACGAGGGACAAAATCTGAAAGCAGTGATGTAATGCTGATACTATGTGATCCACTAATTTAGTCTGAGCTGAGATATTGTATGTAATTCTGGTCACCACATTACAGGAAGCACATCATTGTTCTATAGATGTGATTTCCAAGAAAGTTAACAGGGCTTGAAAATTGCAGCTATGAGAAAAGATTGAAAGGCTAAGATTGTTTTCCTGAGGGGTAACTGAGGGGTAATATTGAGGGGTTTGGATACAGTGGATAGGAAAGCCCTGTTTCCCCCAGCAGGGAGGATCATTTCCAGGTGCCACGGAGTTGAGGTGATTAGTAGAAGGATGAGAGGGGACATAGGGAAACCTTTACCACCCAGAAAGTGGTGGCTGTCTGGAACTCACTGCCCAGTTTGGCAGTGGAGGCAGAATCTTTCAATCTGTGCAAAAAGGGCCTGGGTCATCCCCTGAAGTGCTAGAAGGCAATGGGAGGAGTGCTAGAAGAGGAGATTAAAATGGCAGGCTAGATTTTGTCAGCCAATGCAAATGTAATGGACTAAATTCTTTCTGTACCATAAGGTTTAAATGGTTCTAACTCCCTTTACAGCAGTTTTAAACTTTGGCTTTGTTTCTCTTTAGTGTAGAAGTGGCTGTGAGGGATGTCAACATCTGCCAATCGATTGCAATGGTGGTCCATGACATGTCTGTACATACGTGACCCCCCCATCCCTTGATTATGCTAACACACCCATATGGGAAGGCAATACATCTTCGACATTAATGCCAGGAGCTCTGCTTTGAAGCACTTAAACTTTCAGAGCATAGCTTTTGGCATTTCAGACGACAAGGATCGAGACCTAGTCGGCAGAATCTTCTGGAAGTGGTGAGATTGGTGGGGTGCTGTGGTACTGAAAGGCCATTACATATTCACCTCCCCTGGAAGTGTGTTTGTGACAGTATGGTTCGTTGTCGATCTTCCTAGCCCATTGCCAGTTGAAGCTCTTTACTGACTGATTAAGGATCACGAAAGGGCCCAGGCTGCAGATTAACCTGGTTGCAAATGGGCCTGTAACCCACTTGGTGTCTACAACAGTTGGTCTATGTGGGCAACTTGTCGACCACTGAGGGTTCCTGCAATCAAAGGCACTCGGAACCTGACCAAGGATCTGACATAGGGCAAGTGAGAAAGTTGGGGGGGGGGGTGGTGGTGTTGCTGCTGCCTTTGATTCTGTTCCAGCAAACTCCGTTTCTCCATCAACCCTAACACCAGAAACAAATCCATCCCCACAGACAAATTCTGAGCCACTGGCTCCTGTGGTGCTACCAAGTGCAGGATCTGCAGCTGCCTATAGGGTCTTAAATACAGGTGAAGGCTCCACCAGCTTCCTCAGGTTCACTCACTGGCTCTCCAACTGTCCCCAAGATTCCCCAATCACCTCAACAAGATTCCACCATGTTACTGTGATGAACACACGAACTTCGGTACAACAAGAGAAAGAACCACAGACATTGGAGATCTGATACAAACAAAAATTCTGGAGAAACTCTAGCATGGGAGTGTTGCTGAACAAAGAGACCTAGGGGTGCAGGTTCAGAGTTCTTTGAAAGTGGAGTCACAGGTAGACAGGGCAGTGAAGAAGGCGTTTGGCATGGTGTCATCAAAGCTCAGGAGGTGGAGAGTGGGGTGAGGTGGGGTGGGGGTGGTTGAATCACGTGACCATTTAATGAACCTGACAAGGTCAGACTGCCCCATGTCCTTTTCCTGCAAAAACTGCCGGGAGTTGGGATGGGAAATCTGCAATCAGGGGATGTCTGCCATTTATAAAACCTTCTGACTCCATGAAAATCTAGGTTAAGGTACCAAAGGACTACCAAAGGTCTAGATATCTGTTTTTAATGAGCACATGGATATAGTCAATGACAGCAAAAGGCATGTGGCTAATGCTGAACAATTCCAGTGACACTGAGGAAGTTCTCACAAGGAAGTGGGTGTTTCCACTGAAATGTTTCACATGGTTTACATTTTTGAAGGGTATGTTGTACTGAGTTTGGTGCTAATTGAAGTATTATTATCAGAGGGGAGAAAACCTACTTGTATGGAGCTCTGCGAGGTATGGTAATGAGCTGACTCCTCATAAAGTTGCAAGGACAGCTCATTTAAATAGATGAATCATCTGCCAACACGTGGTACACTGGAACCTGGGAACTAGCGAGGCTAAAATGACAAGTGACAGCAGTCACTAAAGAGTTGCTGACTGCCAGAAAATTGCTGTCAATTTTCAACTCCACAAATGCTTGGCACTTAGCTCCTCTTGTTGGACATAGCTACTGAAGGCAGAAGTGTAGGAAAATGAAGACAGCGCTCTGATACAGAGAAGGTCACATCAGGAGGAAAATCCTACTCCCTTCCTCTCTACATCTGCATTGAAGTAAGCCAGGCCAAATCCTAATTCTAACCAACCTGTTCAGAGATGAATTTATTGCGGGGACAAATGGGCTTTAAAGTCAGGCCTTCAGCCTCAGAGGAGGGATACTCTATCTGAGCCACAAGGGTCCTTGCTTCAGTTATATAACGTGCTAATATAAGCACATTGATGATTCAAATGAGTCTTGCACAGATTTGTAATACTCTCCAACCTTATCAAATGACATTGAGACTCACAATATGCTGCAGTCCTCAGCAAGGCCTGGGAAAGGTTTGACATCAAGGCCCAATAACCAGAGCCTGTCACTGCCTCTGATCCTCAGCACTCAAGGAGCAGATTACGTCAGCACCAACATACCTCCCGGCAGAAGGGGGCACTGTCATATTATTCCCCCACAGTATCAGTATCCAGCATTTTGCACTTTGAGGTCCAGCTTTCTCCTCCTCCATTGGAATGTGCCAACATTTAAGCCTCAGATAAATGTCCCCTGCTGCCCCATTGTGGCATTTCCTGTCTGTTTTGGTAAACTTGCAGTTTGAGATTGATTGTTACTGTTAAATTTGGCTGATCTAGCTTTCTTTCTTTTTCAAGTAGGATCACTTGTTGTTATCATTAAGAGTTAACAAGCACTCCCTTTTTAAAAGATGATAGACAACAAACTGCAAATTTGCCACAAAGTGGAGACTCAACAAACTGTTATTGTTCCTTTCATGAATGACGTATTCCAGTTCCTTGTATCCATTGTTTTCAGGTCTCCTGTATACACAGCTGAGGTAGCCAGGGAGGAGAGGGCAAGCGTGCTACCTGCCTATTGAAGCTCATCCTGGCGATGCCCGGAAACAATCCCACAATCCGAGTCATCAGAGATATTATCCCTGCACACCTTCCATCAGGGCTCTGAATCTCAGGGAGACGGCCAGGATAGCAATCATGACCAGAGAAATTGCTGTGTGCAAATTCATTCCGACGCATTCAGCTGTTTCCACTTTGGACTTGCCTAAGATGAGATGTTAAATTGTAAACCGGAATGGAGTAATTATCATTGCCAGCACCTAGCAGCAGTGACCTCATCAGGACACTAATGTATGCTTATTAAAGGTTCCACTTCACTTGTCTACCAAGATGTGAACTCCTCCACAGTTTGTATCCTAAATGTCTTAAAAAAATGAGAATTCAGTTTGCAGGTTCCAATCAAGTGCATCTTTTCCCCAGTCATCAGCAGATCTGTGTGATTACAAGGAACTATTTCCAATGAGAGGCATTTTGAGTTTATATCTCTGGGGCAGTGTCCCAGAGTTGAAACTTTATTGCTGGAACAGCACAGCAGGTCAGGCAGCATCCAGGGAACAGGAGATTCGACGTTTCGGGCACAGGCCCTTCTTAAGAAGGGCCTGTGCCCGAAACGTCGAATCTCCTGTTCCCTGGATGCTGCCTGACCTGCTGTGCTGTTCCAGCAATAAAGTTTCAACTTTGATCTCCAGCATCTGCAGACCTCACTTTCTCCTCGCAGTGTCCCAGAGTCTTGAAGAAATAAGCTATACATCTCTCAGAGATATATGCGGTAAGCAGACTTAAATATGTGGAGTAGGTCCAAGAGGGGAGCAGGTTTGATCCACAGTTCATGAACAGAGTTCACTGGTCTCAGTTGGCTTAATGTAAGGAATCACAGTGGCCCCTGAGTTAGAGGCGAAGTCAATCCCAATTGCTACCCTGTGCCCCCTGCTGGCTAGTATTCATATGTGCAGCTGAGCAAGAATTGCTTTCGATGGTGTCAACCCCCAGAACTGAGGATTCATTGACACTTACACTTACATTTTGTGAAGGATGCTCAGTTGGCTGAGGTGTTGGGCCATACTATATAGAATGTAGCCCGCCATTAGTAACGTCCACAGACGGGGATGTGGCAAGGTCGAAGGAGAAGGTGAAACTCTGGAAAAGCAAAAGCTGGAAATGCAGCTTTTTCCTTAATTTTTTCAAAAAAAAATATTCTTAATCTCTGACATCTTTATTGTTGCAAATGAAAGAAGGCAACTAAATGAACATCCAGCTCTTTCATAAAGTTTTCGGAAAGTCAGACCCAGTAACGCTATCCTGTTCTGAGGAACAACGGACTATATTGTATCCGCATATAAACACAGGCAGCCAAAACGCCACTTCATATGTTTTCTTTTTTTGAAGAATTAGTACATTATATAGCAGCTTGTTGGGCCAAAGACAAATCTGTCCGAGCACTAACGGGCCTTGAAGACTCAAAGAGTTATAGTAAATTGCAGCAATTTAATCACTCGCACAGGCTGGGCTCTATACACGGAATGAAATAAAAAAGGCTTTTGAAATGACACAGAATGAGGTCTGAACCATACTGGAGATTAGGAAGCCAAAAATAACAGGGGCTGGAGCAGGAGCCTGGCTCCACTGAAAGAATTCCTTTATTTCTCTTCAGGAGTCTGGAAAATGATCCCAGAGCCAATCTGCTCGTGTTTATCAGATGTGAGAATCGCTGGAGGTGCCTGGAGCCTGGAAAAGCAGCTCTGTGAATGCCAAGGAGAAGTGTCAACAAAGGCCACAGATCATTTGCTGGGTCATATTCGCAGTTACTCCACTTCGGGACTTCAATGTGCATCTCCTGGCATCACTTGGCCATCGAGAATCTCATTTTGATCGCTGTGCTGAGTGCTGACTTGCGACAGGGTATGTTGACAAGCATCAGCTCTCAAATGATAGCTTATTTCCTTTGGCACCAACTTATGCCGACATGTGGCATTTACTGTAGCACTCCGGAAAAAATATCCTGTAGAATTTCAGCAGCCACCACCAGAGAGCGTGAAAATTCCTGTGGGTTTTATAGCAAGTAAGAAGGGCTCTCATAGGATCTACCCTCAAAACTGATGTTGATAACCATTGCCAATCAATGTAATTTGATTCAAGCCAAGTATTACCAACAGATCCACATGGACGACAGTACCTTCTGAACTTTTTTGGAACTTTCCATTATCATTTGCCTAATGTGTAAAGTGTTGTTTATTGGGAATACTGGTTGCAAAAGTTGCAGCACGGAAATAAAGTGGGTTCTATAATGGCTTGTCTTTAACTGGATTATAAGTGGATGGACGTTATGTTAGTTGTATAAACCTTTTGTCAGACCACTTCAGGAGTGTTGCATTTAGCTTTAGGCTCGTCACCTCAGGAAGGATATACTGACCTTGTTCAAGGCTTAGATTCACCAGAATAATGTCAGG
Organism: Chiloscyllium plagiosum; assembly: GCF_037043375.1. Classification (NCBI taxonomy): domain Eukaryota; kingdom Metazoa; phylum Chordata; class Chondrichthyes; order Orectolobiformes; family Hemiscylliidae; genus Chiloscyllium; species Chiloscyllium plagiosum. The sequence goes on from NW_028270169.1 coordinate 42,774,490, forward strand.
ACTGTAAGAGTTAAATTATCATGATAGGTTTTTTTTGAACAGGTTTGTATTCTCTTGAATCAGGAAGATTAGAGGAGGATTAGTTAAGGTATTGAGGATGATTAAAGAGATTAGTATCATTGATAAGATAGAGAAAAGTGTTGTTTCCTAGTGGGAGAGACTAGTGCAAAGGTAGTTTATTGAGGTATTAGCAGGAGGGGTTGTCTGTCGATTGGGCTGAGTTTACTGTTAGTGAGGAGAAAGTGAGGTCTGCAGATGCTGGAAATCAGAGCTGGAAATGTGTTGCTGGAAAAGCGCAGCAGGTCAGGCAGCATCCAGGGAGCAGGACAATCGACGTTTCGGGCATAAGCCCTTCTTCAGGAATCTGTTAGTGACTCTGGTGCCTAGATTGTTCCCATTTCATTTCTTTTTTGAGACATTTTGCAGTTTGAAATGAGGCAGTGCCTTTCAGATGAAACGTCAAACTAAGATCCCACCTACTTGCTCAGGGAGACATGAAAAATCCTATGGCATTATTTCAAAGAATGTCATGATCAATATTGTTTGCCCATCAGAACAATTTATTTGGTCTTTACCACATTGTTGTTTTTGGGGGTTTGCAAGTTGATGCTGCATCCCCTATATTATAACCATGGTAAAGTTCAAAAGTACTGAATTGTCCATGGTGTTTCTCTGTGATTATGAAAGGCATTCTATAAATGCAAGTCTTTGTTCCATTTGATCATGGCTCAAGACATCTGAGCCACTCCCTTTACCTACCAGAAGCTCAGAGGAACACAATCTGTTTAATTCCATAAAACAGTGGATATTTCACTGAAACATTCGTTGTGTGAGACTGATGGAAACAGCCAGACTCAAACAGAGGATTCCTGTCCTCTGTTGCTGAGCTGCAGAGACTGAGATCCAAATCAATAACTCTTCTTAATTTGCTATTCAGCTTGCCAGTGAGAAGTTTAGACTTGGCACCTAGTGAACCCACACAATTGTGTGTTTGTGATGTGTGCAGCTGAAATCTGCACTGGATGCACGGTGTGTTATTCCTCAGGGTTTATCAGCTGTCTACAGGAGGCTGAGGGATGATACCTGACCCTCCAGGTAGGCTATTCTTGCAACTCCCACAGCCAGCGAGGACAGCATTTCCTCAGACCATTTCAACTGAAGGACCATCTCAATGCTTGATGCTACTAATAACTCTCTCCTATAGTTGTCACCAAACTCCCACCCTCTCCTCATTGGAGAGAAACCTGATGGTGAATCTAACCTGAGGGTCACCCTACCTCAGGCAAGGGGTAAGGTTGAGCCTCTATGGTGACCATGGGAATTGAACCAGCGCTGCTGATGTCACTCTGCATCATAAACCAATAATCCAGCAAACTGACCTCCCTCTTAAATCACCAGCCTTATTTCCATACAATCACTGCAGTTTCAGGAGCAGATGCAAAAAGGCAAGATGCAACTGATCAACAGAATTGTGAAATGAACTGACAGCCAATTACTAGCTTGTTTTAAAAAAAGCCTCATTCTGCTTTCTATTGAAATCTGTAGGAAAGGTAATTGGAGGAAATCAGTGCTTCGTCAATGACCTTCTGTCCATCATAAGGTCAGAAGTTGGGATGTTCACCAATGATTGCCACAATGTTCAACACCATTCGCAACTTCTCAGCTACTGAAGCAGTCTTTGTCCCTCGGAGATGACCGAAGACATTCAAGAACATCACCATCACCGAATCCTCCATTATAAATACCTTGGGAGTTCCCATTGACCAAAGTCTCAATTGGACTAGTCATACCAATACTACAGCTATAAGAACAGGTCTGAGACTAGGGATTTTGCAGGCAGTAACTCATCTCCTAACTTGCAAGGCCTGTCCACCATGTACAATGCACAAGTCAGGAGTGTGATAGTTAACTCCCATTTGCCTGGATGAGTGCAGCTCCAGATACACTCAAGAAGCTTCACTCAAGACAGCACCTTCCAAACCCACAGATACTTTCACCTAGAAGGTTAAAAGCAGCAGATACATGGAAACGCCACCACCTGCAAGCTCCCTTCCAGGCCACTCACCATCCTGACTGGAAAATATGTCGCCGCTCCACTGTTGCTGGGGCAAAATCCTGGATCTCTCCCCCCCACCCCCCCAACAGCATTGTGGGTCTACCTACACTAAATGGACAGCAGTGGTTCAAGGAGACAGCTCACCACCATCCTTTCAAGGGCAATTAGGGATGGACAATAAATGCTGGCCAGGCAGCGAAACTTGCATCTATGAGTGAATTTTAAAAATACAGTCAATCTTCCCACTGTAAATTATTCGTAAGCTTTAAGGATTCGCAGCTAAGTAGAAAATTGCCAACTGAACAAACAATTAGGTCCAACAATGACATTGGACATTGAACATGTGTACAATTTTAGACACATTTGCATTGGGATTACATTCCTTCTTTCTGTAATCGAAATGTTTAGTTATTAGACTGCCAGATATAATCTGCTGTATTGGAAAGCAGCTGGCCAACATTGGACAAATGTCAGCAACTCATTCAGTAGCAAGTCACATGCCTGAGAAACAGGCTGACACGCAAGGTATTCATGAGCTAGGAAAATGGCCCTATCCTGTGGTGGCAGCGTACAGCCATTGACATCGATATGTTCCATTCTCTTCTTCCTTATTCTCCTGTCCCTGTATAACTTATCTGTTTCTTTTGACCTGACTTCTCTGTTCATCTGTTTGTCTTACTCACACAGCAGGTGAAATATAATCTATGTCATGGGCATCGTACCTATTTCCTGAAGAGCTGGGAAAATTTCTGTAGTTTATCTTTTTTGAAAAAGTCCACCACATAGGGTCAGGTCATTCCCCAGGATGAAGGCCACAGGAAGTCCAGCCCACTGAGTGCTGTCAGCCAATCAGAGGCTGTGCCTCCTCATTACTCATCAGCACCACCACTGAGGTGTGGCTTCTGTTGGTAATGCACCAATCCAAGGTTCACGATCATCCAGGGATGCTGACCACAGGTGAGTGATGGTGGGAGAGGATGAACATTGTGATGGAAAATGCGATGAACCAGAGTAACAAAAGCAAGGGGTAGCTCTCAGCTGTCCCTCCTCACTACCTACCTAAAGCTATTGATCAGACACCAAGTTCAATTGAATGTTGGACCCCTCCAGAAATCTGCAGGAAAACCAGACAGGGCTTGGTTACTGGGATTCCCACAGAGTGAACCCCAAGTCCATAGCTGAGTGAATATCAGCAACAATGGAATGTCACCCTGAAGTGGACAATAATTGGTGGCAGGTCAAGAAAGCTGTCCATTAGCCTTTCCACGACAGACCTAATTGGGGCAGAGATCCCCCTAGGCAGTGTTGGAGAAGCAAGTGGTAGAAGAGGTGATAAACAATGATAGTGAAGAAACACCATACTTCAATCTGAAACTGATGCTGCATGTAAATTATGGGTCATTTGAAGGTGGATCGACCTGTAGCCAGGCATTGTGTATGTGTGGTATACAAACAGTGCAGTTCCAGATGTGATGTCACACACTGGTTCTGCTACATGGGCCTCAAGTTGTAGATTATGAATCAAATTGGACCCCTGTGCTGCTCGGTACTACAGCGGACTGGCCCAGGCAATGGAAAGGTTTTTTGACAGTCCCAGTGGTCTCTGTGTCATCCATTTCTTATGGCAGCATCCTTGCATTGTAGGGATGTTGTGTAGGTGCTGACGTGTATGTAGATTGTGCACTGAATGCTTGGTGCATATTATTGTTAATGTTACTCTTGTCCTAATGTGGTGTGGACACGCTCAGAGTGGAGTGTTGACAGGCTGAATCACAAGTTACAGCAGGTGATCAAACAGGTCAGTGGATCCGCCTGCAGCCATTAGTTTGACAGTTTTGGATTATTTGTTATTTTGGTTAGACCTTCAGCATGCGACTCTTATACCTAGCATGTCATTCCAGCCATTGGGCTTGTCTGCAGCATCATCTTATTTTTAATGTTTTGTAATCATTTCTCTGCCTCAATTAATTGGATTATCGGTCATCCCTTCACTTGATATTCAGTTGCTGACACTGCTTACACTTTACTGCTACTTTTGATCAACTGCAGAGGCTCAGTATTTGGCCTGTCAATACTCCACTCACACCACTTGTACCATCTTCTGGTCTCTCTGATTATAAATTCTGTGCTTTGTGCTTCCTTTCTCTTCACTTGATGAAGTAGCTCAGCGCTCCGAAAGCCTGTGATTTCAAATGAACCCATTGAACTATGACCTGGTGACGTGATTTCTGATCTCTTTGTCCTAGCAACGGAAGACTGCAATGTGATTGCCACAGAATGAAGCCATCATAACAGCTATATCCTGGGGAATTTGAACTGTCTCAGCAGTGCCTTGGGCAGTGGGATACATCAGGGCCCAATAACTGGAGCTTGGAGCTTGCCACCTTCTCCATGGCTCCAGTGCAACGCTCGGGAGTTTAATTTGTGACACTGTTGATCTCAACGAAGACATCTTTATTGATGATTAATACTGCCCTTCTGTCTCAGAGCAGGGGGTTTGAGTGGAATCCTTGTGCTGATTTTTCCTGGCCCAATACTAGTAGGTTTGGAAGCGGAAAAACTGTGAAAATAGTGAGCAGAGAAGTGTTGCAATGGCTCGCTGATACATTTTCTATCTCCCGGAATCTTTCCCAGGAGTAGACTGGGAATCAGATCCACTACCTGGTGCACAGAGCTGACAGTCAATTGCCTCAAATAAAGCTCCATTAACAGGTGATTTTACAGCCTTACCTGTGTATGCGACCACATGCTTCCTTGTTTGCGGTCTAGAAACTGAAATGGAATTGGATGTAGGTTTGCTCGCTGAGCTGAAAGGTTCATTTCCAGACATTTTGTTACCTTACAAGGTAACATCTTCATGCGAAGCAATGCTGAAAATTCCTGCTTTCTATTTATATGTTTGGGTCTCTTTGGGTTGGTGACTAGCCACCAGGATACATCAACATCAACTAGCCACAAAAAGACATGACCCTCTCTCACTAGTATCCTCATATACGGGCGAGGAAGGACACCACTTCAATTGGGACAACACATCCATCCTAGGACAAGCCAAACAAAAGACATGCACGAGAACTCCTAGAAACATGGCATTCCAACCAGAACTTGATCAACAAACACATCGACACATCGAGTTAGACCCCCATCTACCAGAAAAGGAACAGGAAGTGACTTCACCACAGGAAATAACATCACCACAGGAAATGACATCACCAACCCAAACATAAAAATAGAAAGCAGGAATTTTCAGCACTGCTTTACATGAGGTCCACTGAAGATGTTACCAAGTAAGGTAGCAAAATGTCTGGAAATGAACCTTTCAGTTCAGTGAGCAAACCTACATCCAAAACCTCAACCTGAGCTACAAATCTTCTCAAAATTCACTGAAATGGAAATTGGCATGCAATAGCTGAAATACCAGGAGAGGTTTGCAATGTAATAGAATCAAGTGTTGCATATTGTTGAGCTGTGCAATATAATGCTGTTGCTTGAAGCTGTGAGCGAGTGAGAATTTGAGACTGAGTGGTATTGAGAATCTTTCGAGTGAAGGAACTTCTGCCTGACAACAACCACGTGATTGGCTGAGCCATTAAAAAGCTGCAAGTGTCAGGGCACCTGAAGAAAGGAACTTCTGGGCATTACTGATAGAAAGCCTCCATTCCTCCCTCCATCCATCCATTCCTCCCTCTCTCTCTCTTCATGTGGGAAAGGTCAGAAAAAAATGAGAAGACTAAAAGAAAAAAATTCTAAAACAAGAAAGACCTAGGTCCAGCTGATCCATCATCAAATCAAATGAATGATCACCATTGACAGGCAACAGCATGTCACCATTGCTTAAATCGAAAGGACAATGAGGAAATGAACTTCCACTTCATGGCTTGAACTTTGGATTTTTGGAATTTTGTTTACTCTGTCCATGTTCTATTCCCACCCATAATATCTGTATTGAACCAAATTTCTTTTGTCTGTTTTATTCATGAAGGAATGTGTGTGTTTTTGAGATTTTGGAGGAGTATTGTTTGAGTTGCATTGCAGCAGGTTAGAAATCTTAGGTGAAAACACGTACTGCAGATGCTGGAAACCAGTCGAGATTAGAGTGGTGCTGGAAAAGCACAGCAGGTCAGGCAGCATCCGAGGAGCAGGAAAATCGACTTTTAGGGCAAAAGCCCTTCATCAGCTCTTCAGCTCTATTCCTGATGAAGGGCTTTTGCCCAAAACGGCAATTTTCCTGCTCCTCGGATGTTGCCTGACCTACTGTGCTTTTCCAGCACCACTCTAACCTAGACTTAGAAATCTTATCTCTGTTTTTGCTCTGCTAAAGTTGTATTACAATAGACAGTTAGTTTTTGGTTATTGTCTGAAACCTGGTATGAATTGTGTTCATGTTGTGCAGCAGTCAATCAGGCAAATTGGCCATTTTAATGATCAAACAGAGATTTTATGCAGTTCTGCGCATTATGATGGTGAGTGAAGCAGTGGGTCATGACCATCAATAAATGGTTAAATTGTGACACCATCATCTTGCCACCCTCACCTCACCCCCTTCTACTTACACCTTCCCCCCCCCCCCCGCCCCCCTCAATCAAGTGCAGATATCATTGTCTCATTGGGAGTGGCTTCACTGTAGCAGGGTGAGGTTCCATTGGAGCCAGAGACTTCACACTCTACTGACGAATTTGTGAGCAAGAAAGCAGCCAATCCCAGTCTTCCTGGGAGGTTTCTCTTCGACCAATGGGCCAGCTGATTGAGATTCTCTTTCCCTTTTTACTTGCTGTGCAGCCGAATGAGGGAGCCTCCATGTTGAGTCACCTACGCAATCCCCTCTGTTTGAGACTTCAGCATTGAGAGTCTGCCTGGCTGATTGCTGTCCTTAATCGGGAGGCTGCCTCCCTTAATCAGCCTCACTTCCAGCAAATGTGGGATTGGGAGCTCCATGTGCTCCTGACATTGGAACTCTGAAGCCCACAGCAAAACCCCGCATTGTTTCATTGCATCATAACAATATGGTGTTAACTCAAGTATTGAGCTCTGAAATGACCACAATTATTGTCAAATCAGTATTACAAACCGATAATCGATCTATCCTACATTCATCTGACAGATATTCCCACTGTACAGCTAATGTACCAGTATAGCACTTCAGCTGTTGTATCATGACTGTGTACTTGCACTGCAGACACTATCTTTGAGCCAATGTGGCACTTGTCGTGACAACAATTCTGGGCAATAAGAAGGCAAGTTTTGCGAACATTACCTGGTCACGATCATGTTGCTGCTTGTAGAACTGTTCAGTGTTCTCTACATTAACATAGCAACTGTGCTTCAAAAGTATTTCATTGGCTGAAGAATAATTTCGGATATCATGGGAAGTTTTATGTAAATTCTATTCTTTCTTTTGATATTATTCATAACACACTGACTGATGAGAGCTCCTTAATCTCAGCCACACAGCTTTCTGGTAGTATCCATTACATCCCTGGAGCGGTTGGTGACGGTGCAGATTCGGATGGAGAGTCTGCAGCAATCAGCCTTTGAGCTTTTCTGGAAGCTGTTGTTCCCCTTTATATCAAAAGAGTAGAGGCATATTGTTCCTTTTTCCGTTTGGGCCAATTGTCCGGTTGAGTGCAAGATGAAATGATAAAATGTAATTTTTAAAAGTTCTTTCAGGTATTGAGGCGTTTGGTGGGTGAATGGGGTGGTACGGTGGCTCAGTGCTTAACACCTGCTGCCTCCAGGACATGCGTTCAATACCAGCCTCGAAGGTCTGTGTTGAGTTTGCACATTCTCCCCGTGTCTGCGTGGGCACCCTCCGGGAGCTCTGGTTTCCTCCCACAGCTGAAAGATGTGTAGGTTTGGATGTGGGATCCAGGGATGTGCAGGTCAGTTTGGGTTAGTCAGGGTAAAAACCCCAGAGGGGGTGATGGGAATGGTGTGAGGGCTGGGAAGTCCTTCAGAGGGTCTGTGCAGACTCAATGGACTGATTGGCCTAAAAGCAAAGGCATTGATTCCTGTGTTTATCCATCGTAAATCAAATAGCATTATAAACTGTTTTGTTGTTTAATTAAGGAAGCAGCACAATAATTCAGTAACTGCTAATTGACCAGAACTGACTTTACTGATTGTCCACGCTTTATTCTGAGATTGTTCTCCACCCTGAATAAGTTTTTAACACACTGGGACAAATAATCGTTTTGTTAATATTCTCATTCATTCCCTCAAAATTAAGTTAACAAGAAGGCTAATTAAGATAAGGATATCAAATCCATTGAGGAATGGATGTGGTAATTTGAATGTGGTAATGAGAAGACAGTAGGATTTGGATTCTGAATGGATGAGATTAGATGGGCCTCATCCTGACCTATGCCTCATCATTACAGTGTTACCACAGATCCACCAAACATTTGTGATCAAATTATTGTCTTTGCTGCAACAGCGCTTCCTTAAATGCAGAACTGGACTTGCCCTATAAATATGACAGCTACAAGAGCAGGTCAGAAGCTAGGAATCCTACAGTGAGTAACCTACCTCCTGACTCCCCAAATCCTGTCCACCATCAACAAGGGATAAGACAGGAGTGTGATGGAATACTCCCCAATTGCCTGAAGGAATGTAGCTCCAACAACACTCAAGAAACTTGACACCATCCAGGACATCGTAGCCCACTTGGCTGGCACCACATCCACTCCCTCCAACCCTGATGCTCAGTAGCAGTAGTGTGTGCTATCTGATGCACTGCAGAAAGTTACCAAAGATCCTTAGACAGATCTTTAGAGCAGCAATTATGTGAGAACGCCAACCACTGCAAGTTCCCCTCACCATCCTGACTTGGAAATATATCACTGTTCCTTCAGTATCATTGGGTGAATATCCATGAATTCCCTTTGAAACAGCACTGTGGCCTACCTACAGTACAGGGACTGCAGTGATTTAAGAAGGCAGCTCACCACCACCTTCTCAAGGGCAATTAGAGATGGGCAATAAATGCTGGCCAGCCAAGCACATCCATTTCCCAAGTTCCACATTTCATCGACCATGTCCCATGACTGAATTTTAAAAATAGCATGAGATGATTTTTGTAGCGACTCTTTGGGGAGAATGAAAACCATGTGGACAATGAGCTATAGAGTGTAGAAAGTGGTGAGAATGTGAGACTAGTTTATGCAGGAGAACGTTGGAGGGTAAGGCCCTTTGTAAAGAAAAAGTCAAAGGTAGCAACAACTATATCCTCACTTCACATGACAGCAAAGGATTGCCTTTGATTTTGCTTTTGCATTTAATTTAAACTGAATTAAACAGCATTCGGAACACCTTTGGACTATTATATGAATTTTAAAGCCATATTGAATAGTCAAGACCCTGCAGATGAGCAATTAGCTGTGTTGTATTTCTCCTGTAGATTCCCTGGTCCGATCATTAACCTGACAGAGTTTACGATATAAACTCTTCCTCCATTATTCCATGTGTTGCTTCTGTAAAACTGCAGTGGAAAATTGTGCTTTGAAGTATGTTAATTCTGTTTAGAAAGATAAATCATTTTCAGCTTGTTTGTCTTGTGATGGAGCAGCCAAAAACTATCTCATGTAGCATTGAGGATGTTTGGTAAGAGTACCGGGCGGAATTCAGAGAGAGTCACGCTGAGCACATTGCAGGCAACAGCTGCTGCTTATATCCCCTCACTGGAAGTGCCTACATTCAAATCTTATTTCATTCACAGAAATGGATAGAAACGTGCTGAAGCAGCTGGAAGGTGCTCTAGGAACTGTTCCAGAACAGTTTCTTCTGTTCAACAAACAGAGCTTGATAGACCTGACATTGATAAAGAGAGCTTGGTAAACTAGGATGAATTGCTCAGATTGGCAAACTGAAATGAGTAAAATAAAGTTGATGGACTGAGCTTCATAGACTGAGTTTAAGAGACTAAGATTGATTGCCTGACATTGGGAAAGTGTGAGTGATAAATTGACATTGATAGACTGAGGTTAATAGACTGAGATTGATAGACCGATTTTGGAAAATTGAGTGATAGAAGGAGATTGATGAACTGAAGTTTATAGTCTGTGATTGATAGGATTAAGATTGGTATTTTTGAGATCAACAAACTGGAAATAATAGAAGATTATTAAATTGAGATTCAGAATCTGAATTTGAAAACTTGTTTCTGATAAATTGCAATGGATGGCCTGAAACTGATAGATTGAAATTGACAGGCTGAGATTGGTAATCAGAGATTGATAGACTGGACTGAAATTGACATTTTGATATGTGAGTACAGGCTGGCCAATGGAATTGACATGCAGGTGAATGGATATCTAATTGGATGGCAGAGCAAGTGATCAATGTGGATACCCTATGTCTATTCCTAATGTCCGCATCCATCACAGTCTCTTTCTTGAGGATTGTAGATGCATATTTTCCAGTTGAACACTGCTCACAAGCTGTTCTGTGCACAGTTAGTTGAAACTTTATTGCTGGAACAGCACAGCAGGTCAGGCAGCATCCAGGGAACAGGAGATTCGACGTTTCGGGCACAGGCCCTTCTTCAGGAATGAGCAGAGAGTGTTCAGCAGGAGAAGATAAAAGGTAGGGAGGAGGGACTTGGAGGAGGGGAGTTGGAAATGTGATAGGTGGAAAGAGGTCAAGGTGAGGGTGATAGGTCGGAGTAGGGTGGAGGCGGAGAGGTCAAGAAGAAGACTGCAGGTCAGGAAGGCGGTGCCGGGCTGGAAGGATCCGGCTGAGACAGGGTGGGGGGAGGGGGGATGAAGAAACTGGTGAAGTCCAAGTTCATCCCCTGCGGTTGGAGGGTTCCCAGTCGGAAGATAACTGTGCACAGTTAGTCATTATAGTTTTATTCATTAAAATTAGTAAGAAAAGTCCTCAACTTCAATACAATTCTTGTGAATATAGAGTTAAAGCACAAAACTGATGTTAATTAATAATCCCTACAGATAGACCAGATGGTGAAATAGCTGGCAATATGGTTGCATTGCTAAAACCTGAGGTTTCTTCTGAGGTTCAGTCTGATTTTAATTGAGAGGCATCTTTATTCTGCATCTAACCCTTTACTACCAAAGCAGGCAATGCCTGACAATGTGGGATAAAGGGAAAATCATACAATTCTGGGTGTCACACTTAAAGAACAAGGGCACCAAGGAGATTAACCAGTATCTTACCAGAGATGAGGGACTTCAGTACTAAGGGGAGGTTGGAAAAGAAAGGACTGCACTCTTTAGAACAGGAGAGGTGAAGATATAACCTAACAGAGAATTTCAAGATGATGAGATGATTTTGAAAGAATAGTTAGAGAAAAACAATCAATAACTCAAGGGAATAGATTCAAAATAATTGAAAACACATTCAGAGGGAAGGTGAGGAGCACCATTCTCACGTAGTGAGCTGTCAAGAGATGGCACACTCTAAAAGGTGGTGGAAGAAAGTTCTTTAAATAACTCTATTAGAAGTTAATAGATTCCTGAGGATAGGAATCTTTAAGGAATTGAGAAGAAACAAAGCAGTACACCAGACTGAAGCATGAATGGTCTTTCAAAAACCAACACAGGGACGATGGGCCAAGTAATGTCCTTCTGAGCCTCAAGGTTCATAACTCAATGATTTTAGCAGTCTTGCTGTCGAGTTGTGCTGTTAATGGCTTGTTGGCCTGGTTTAGTATTGAAATTCTAATCCAATGCTTTGCCCTTATTAATTCAGGCAGTTGGCTCTGAATGTAATTGTGGCCCTTGTTTTTTAATAGAAATATGTGCAGTATGAGTTTAACATTGGTCTTATATAATGCTCTCATGGTCCAAAGTCAATCTCTGGATTGAGGAAAGTGTTTTTTTACTTACTCCAGCAGCTTTTTAGCTTCTCATCTACCAAGGGGCCTCTTGTGGTGCTATGTCCAGATAGTGAATGGATGTTTTAAGTCAAATCTAACTGGAACTATTTCCAATCTGATTATATTGCTTCCGATTTGGCAAATGGCATTGTTATGCTTAGCCTATAGCAAAACATAGAAGAAATAAAAAATTGAAAGGATGTGTTTTTGCTTCGGAAGAACTTAATAAGGAAGAAATCTGCCTCCAGATCCACCATGAAATTCAAAACAGATTTTGAACCGAGAATTATTCCAAGGTATAATGTTTTCACAAAAACATTCCAAAAGCAAGTATTTGTAGGATGATGTACGAAACTACAAATGAGAAATGAAGAATGTTTATACTTTCATCCTTTTTATCATCTGGATGCCTGTGTGTTTGAGACAGTCATACTTTGTGTGATGGAGTGAATTCAGCTGACTCCAGATAAGTGCAAGCCTGAACTGGGCACAGCTTTAGGGTAACAAAGAAATTGTTCTCCATTCACGTCTCTGTTGCAGGTCTTCCTTCTGTAAGGTTTAAGTGGAAAATCCCAACCCAAGTCTTGCAGTTTGCGGTTGCTACAAATTTCATGCTCCTTGAGCTAACTTTGTGTTATAAGAAGTCTGACATAACAAAAGTTTAATCTGTTCTGGGTCCCATCCTACTGCAATCTCAGTAGATACATGTGGTGATTCTTTGATCAGGTGATTGAGTGAGGTTGTTAATTTCAAATGATAATTTGACGAGTGTAAACGCAAAATACTATGTATGCTGGAAATTTGAAACAAATACAGATAATGCTTGAAAAACCCCTCCCTAGAACATCTTGACACCAAAAACAGCTACATAAGATTCCTACTCATTGACTACAGTTCAGCCTTCAACAATATTATCCCCTTGAGACTGATTACTAAACGTAGTGATCTCGGACTAAGTCCCACTCTCTGCAACTGGATCCTCAGTTTCCTGACCCACAGGTCACAATCAGTGAAGATTGAAGACAATATTTCATCCTCACTAACACTCAACACTGGAGCCTCTCAGGGGTGCATATCAGCCCCCTACTGTACACAATGTATACTCATAACTGTGTTGCCAAATACCAGACTAATGCCATTTACAAGTTCGCTGATGACACTACCATAGTTGGTCGAATCTCAGATGGCGACAAAACAGACCACAGACGGGAGGTGGAGGACCTGGAAAAATGGTGCATTGACAGCAACCTAGCTCTCAATGCCGGCAAAACCAAGGAACTCATTATCGACTTTTGGCAGGATGTTACTCATGCCCATCTACACATTAACAGCACAAAGGTGGAACAAGAGACTATCAAGCTCCTGGAAGTTGTCATCCACAACATGCTTTCTTGGATTCTTCATGTGGACACATTGGTTACAAAGGCCCAACAGTATCTCTTCTTCCTCAGGCACCTGGGGATATTTAGCGTGACAGCGAATACCTTTGCCAACTTTAATAAGTGCGCCATCAAGAGCATTCTGTCTGGATGTATCACTACCTCGGATGGCAACTGTATCATTCAAGATCGGAGACAGTTACAGAGAGTGATGAACTCGGCCCGGACAATCACAAAGGCCAACCTCCCATCTGTAGAATCCATCTACCAGGCCCACTGTCAAGGAAAGGCTGCCAGCATTCTCAAAGATCCACCCACCCTGAATGTTTTTCTACCATCAGGGAGCAGGTACAGAAGCTTGAACACACACCCCGGCTGGTTTCGAAACAGTTTCTCTCCTACTGTTGTTAGAATACTGAATGGACCAACAAAGTCTTAACATTCACCTGTACCTGTGTTTTTGTTTTTGCCGCTGTTTATCTATTATTTACTTATCTATACTCCTTAACTCTGTGATCTGCCTGTATTGTTCGCAAGACAAAGCTTTTCACTGTGCCTCAGTACCCGTGACAAGAAAGAAATTCATTTCAATTCATCTCAGCGTCTGTGGAGACAGAAACAGAGTTAACATTTGTTAATGTATTTCTCTTCTTCAGAAACTTCTCTGAGCGATGCCAACATCTGGATGGGTGTTGTACCACTAGCATTGCTATGCTGGCCAATTCAAAATGAAGAGTTTGTAGATTTCTAATAAAAATTGGTTTTCCCCATATTTTGGATTCCATCAATCCATTGCAATCAGCTGCTTGTAGCCTCTTCCCCCCTCAGTATGCAACTTATTGGTAAATTCTGGCAACCAAAAAGACTCAGTGTGTAAAACCTGAGGCTGCTGAGGACATTATCTTGGAGAGAATTGCTTTGCGAGGCAGCCTTCATCAGCAATTTAAACTTTCTGTGTTTAATTATTTCACACAGAAGGACATTCTCAATACTGCAGACACGAGCATGTTGAAAATAGCACGGGTTTAAAAGAAAAGCAGAAATTTCTGGCAAAGCTCACCAGGTCAGGCAGCAGCTGTGGAGGCAGAATCAGAGTTAAAGTTGGTGACTTTATATTAGAGCTCGTCGACCTGTAACTTGTATTGTTTTTCCTGTTTGTTACCTGATCTGCTGGATGCTATTTTTGTTTCAGATTTTCTGCATTTGCAGCATTTAGCTTTTTTTAAATAATATTTACGACCGTGACTATGTTTAAGTATTACTGTAAATTAATTCTTAATACAGTGAAATTCTGATGCATTGGCATTTTAAATTGTTAAATGCCATTTCAGTTATTCTGGAAACTAAGAACTCTGAAGTCTGTCTTAACATTCTTCATTGCCCATGATAGATAGCATGTGTACCTTTCAAAACGTGGCATATTTTCATTGGACTACTGTTAGCTCTGGGTAACACAATGCTGCAGGAGCAAGTTACACGAATGTTCACCTTTCAGAACATAAGGGAAGTGAGGGTGGGGGTGGTGGCTAGTGATAGAGGGGGGTGGGGGTGTAAGAAGGGAGGTCCGCACATAAGAATTGCTGTAAAATTGTAGAAATGAGAAATGGTATTTTAGAAATATCAACCAGAGCAATTCTCCCCTAAACACCGCATAGTGTTCCCAGACATGATTTTAGACTCTTTATATGTTATGACTGGCATTAATGGTGCCAGACAACCAACCTTCCAGATTTAAAGGACTGACTTTATTCCACGTGGAAAGATGGAATTTTCCGTTATAGATTTTCTTCCTCTAACTTCTTCTACCAAGCCAGCTTTGTGAGAGTCACTTCCAATATGTTATCTAAAAGATCAGTCCATGTTTTGTTTTATTCATTCACATTATAAAGCTGTCTCTGGCTAGACCAGCATTTACTGCCCATCACTAAATATCTAGAAGGTGCTTAAGAGTCAACCACATTGCTTTTGTCTGGGGTCACATGTAGGCCAGAGCAGATAAGGATGGCAATTCCATTCCAGTTCCATTCGTTCCAAAAACTTTAGCTTTCCACCAATCGACAATAGATTCATGTTTATCATTAGATTCTTAATTCCAGATTTTTATTGAATTAAAGTTTCACCATCTGCCGTGGCAGGATTCGAACCCAGAATATTATCTGGGTCTCTGGATTAACAGTCTAGTAATATCCCATAATGTGTGAACATTGACTGGCTATTTGCCTCAAGCTAAACCCGATCCTGACCAGATGCAGCTAGTTTACAGTAAGACTAACTGGAGAGCAAGCCTGGAGTGGGGGTGAAGAGGAGTTTCACACTCTGGAATCAGATTGCGGCTAACGTGTGCATGTGTAACGACCAGTGTCATGGCGTCGGGTAGCAAACATGGCGTCACAATGCCAGGACCCCAATAGTGTGGAAGTCAGGTGAGTGTTAAAATTCGTAGGCCCGCTAAAAACATCATGAAGAAGCAACTATATTCATTAGCCATTGACTGGTTTTATGTTATGCACACCATATTGTACAGGACGCTTGGTTGTGAGGAATTGCTTTATTTATCAGGAAGTGTGACAAAACTGGGTGTGTAAGGGCTGCGAGTGGGACTGTGGCTGACTTTGACAGTACAGTGCTGGGTAATTTGGATTTCTATTCATTTCAAAACTGCGTCAGGGCTTTCCATTGAGAGAAAGGTCCATGGAGGCCCTGCAAACAAGATTTTGCAATACGGGATTTGTGCTGGGCACCGTTGTTACCAAATGAGAATTCTTCGTTTAGTGGGAGGCTCCTGAAGAAGAGAGCAGAAGAAAAAGGTCAGGAGTTGACGGAGGACATGATGCAGTCAAATCGGCAATCCAGCACCAGCAATGGGCAGGTGCAGGAGTTTAGAGCTATTAGAGTTAACCAGCCCAGGCTCACATACCTGAAAATGACAGAGTGCCAGTGTCACTGAAAATTCTAGCTCTCCAGGGAAACAGTCATGGCAACCTGTAATGCACCGGCTGCTGAAAATGCTTCTGATTGTGTGGCATGGACTCAATACCTAGATGTTTGTGACCCAGAGTCTTTCCCCCAAAGGTTCCTCCAAGCCTCATCTGGAGATGTGTGCAGTATCTCACGGATGGCTGCACATCACTGATGCCTAGTTGAAGTGTGCCAACAAATTTATTTTATTTACTATTGACAATGCCAGACAGGTTAGGAGAGACAGAGGCTTTGACAGTATTGTTGGTTTTCCAAAGGCATGGGGAATAGCAGACCTCCCATATGTGGCTATTAACATGCCTTCTGGATCTCCAGGGGTTCTGGAAACAGGAAAGGATTTTGTTTCTTTGATGTGCAGTTGGTAATTCAGATAGCTGCCACAATGCCCAAATACTGAGACACTGTCAGGTGCCAGGGATATTCAATGGTTTGCAAGTTTTGGAAGGTTGGCTTCTGGAGGACAGAGAATTCCTCCTAGGAAGAACACACCAACAGAGCTCAAGAGGAGTGAAAACCATTCATTCACCAAGGTCCTCACTGATCAGACTATTGTTCTCCTCAAAATGCCATTGAGGTGCCTGGACAGATCAGATGGTGCTTTGTAATACCCACTTGTCTCTAATGGTCATGTGATGCTGTATGTTACACAATATAGCCCTACATTGAAGGGACAGGATGGCAGAGAAAGACTGGGTGGATACTGCCCTTTTCTCTGATGGTGAAGAGGAGAGTGTTCATGCCAATCAGGTGAACATGCTGGGCCAAGGGAAAATCTGGATGCCAGGGCCACAAGAGATGATCCCATTATTGGTGTGTACCAACACAACAATACTGACTTGGCCTTGCCACTTTCTTGTGTTAGCTTCTTCTCAGGAATAGTGGAGTCATGCCCATTAATAGCTATGGAGTGTCAACACATATTATCTCAGAGAGGGACCTCATGAATGCAAACTATTCTCAAACATGATTTGGAGATAAGACCATAAGACCATAAGACATAGGAGTGGAAGTAAGACCATTCGGCCCATCGAGTCCACTCCGCCATTCAATCATGGCTGATTGGGCATTTCAACTCCACTTACCTGCATTCTCCCTGTAGCTCTTAATTCCTTGTGACATCAAGAATTTATCAATCTCTGCCTTGAAGACATTTAGCGTCCCAGCCTCCACTGTACTCTGCAGCAATGAATTCCACAGGCCTACCACTCTCTGGCTGAAGAAATGTCTCCGCATTTCTGTTCTGAATTTACCCCCTCTAATTCTAAGGCTGTGTCCACGGGTCCTAGTCTCCTCACCTAACGGAAACAATTTCCTAGCGTCCACCGTTTCCAAGCCATGTATTATCTTGTAAGTTTCTATTAGATCTCCCCTTAATCTTCTAAACTCCAAAGAATACAATCCCAGGATCCTCAGCTATTCTTCGTATGGTAGACCTACCATTCCAGGGTTCATCTGTGTGAATCTCCGCTGGGCACGCTCCAGTGCCAGTATGTCCTTCCTGAGGTGTGGGGACCAAAACTGGACAGAATACTCCAAATGGGGCCTATCTAGAGCTTTATAAAGTCTTAGTAGCACAACGGTGCTTTTATATTCCAACCCTCTTGAGATAAATGACAACATTGCATTCGCTTTCTTAATCACGGACTCAACCTGCATGTTTACCTTTAGAGAATCCTCGACTAGCACTCCCAGATCCCTTTGTACTTTGGCTTTACGAATGTTCTCACCGTTTAGAAAGTAGTCCATGCTTGTATTCTTTTTTCCAAAGTCGTGCCGGTGTTGGACTGGGTGTACAAAGTTAAAAATCACACAACACCAGGTTATAGTCCAACAGGTTTAATTGGAAGCACACTAGCTTTCGGAGCGTCCCTCCTTCAGCAGGTGATAGTCTATCACCTGATGAAGGAGCGAAGCTCCGAAAGCTAATGTGCTTCTAATTAAACCTGTTGGACTATAACCTGGTGTTGTGTGATTTTTCACTATTCTCAAACAGTTTCTCAACCATCACATCACATTCTGACAATCCATCAATACAGCTGGAACATCCATGTTCAAATATCATTTATTTAATCATATACTTAAGTAGGATTAATCAAAATTACAACGGAAAATCATCCATGCAGACCCAAGTGTAACTCCTGGGAGTTCTTGACTCATTTCCAGTTGGGGGAGCAATTCTAACATTCTACAACTTTCACTCATCTATTCAACTTTCTTTAATTCCTTACATTGGGACTGGGAGGAGTGTGCAGTAGTCAGTATCACTGTGAAGCAGATCACCGCTCTTTGACATTCAATGCTGTTACCATCACTGAATTCCCCCATTGTCAACATCCGGGGGGGTTATCATTCACCAGAACTTGACTTGACTCACCACAACACAGTGGTTATAACAGCAGGCCAGAGGCTAGGAATACTGTGGCAAGTAACGCACCTTCTGACTCCCCAGAGCCACCATCTATAAGGTACAAGTCAGAAATTATCCACTTGTCTGGATGAGTACAGCTCCAACAACACTCAAGAAGGTTGACACCATCCAGGATAAAGCAGGCCACTTGATTGGCACTACATCCACTCCCTCTATTCAGTAGCAGCAGTGTGTACTATCTACAAGACGCATTGCAATTCACCAAAGATTCTGAGACAGCACCTTCCAAACCCATAACCACTTTCATCCAGAAGGACAAGGGTAGCTTTTTAATAAAAGAAGGTACCAGTGAAGTGAATATTGATATAGGTGCAATAGATCATGATGTGATTTGGATGTAAATAAGGAATTACAGGGAATAGGTGGAAGTTGTCTGTGGACCCCTGAAGAGTTGCCTCACTGTAGGACAATGTATAAACCAGGAAATAATGAAGCCATCGAAGAAAGGTCATACAATTTGCATATTGATGGACAATCAGGGAGCAGATAACATGGAACTGAGTTTCTGAAGTGTATTAGGGATTGCTTCCTGGGCACAACCTACCCAGGGACAACCTAATTTATTTTAGGGCTTTATTTTAGATCTAGTAATGTGTAATGAGGTGGGATTAGTATGAGAGTTCGCAGTTAAGGGTCCTGTAAGGATCACAACATAGTAGCATTTCAATTTCATTATAAGAGAGAGCAACTTGAGTCTCAAACCAGTGTCTTAAATAAAGATAACTATGAAGTCTGAAGAACAGGTTGTCTAAAAGGGGCTGGGAAAATAGATGAAGGGCAAAATCAGTGAATGAGCAGAAGCAAATATTTAAGCAAATACTTCGTAATGTTCAGCAAAATTTTATTCTGGTCACATGAAGGACTGGATGAGAAGGATAAATGACTTATGGTTAACAAAAATCATCAAGGGGTGTATCCAGTGAAAAACTAAGGCAGACAACATGGTGAAAACTAGTGGTAGGCTGGAGGATTGGGAATTTTTTAGAAACCCACAGTGGATGGTTAAAAAGCTAATAAAGAGGGAGAAAATTGATTGTGAAACTAAATTGGTTAGAAATAGAAAAACAAAAAAAAAGCTCAGGGAAGTGTGGGCCCCTCCCTTCTAGGATGCCACTGTGGAATAGATAACTGGCAAATGACAGAAAAGTTAACCAATATTTTACATCAGTCTTCCCTGACCCTGTAAGCATCACAAACATAACAGATAAGCAAGATGCTAATGGGAGGAAAGATCTTGTGATAGTCTCTATGATGAGGGGAAAAGTTTGTTAAACTAACAGGATTAAAGGCAAATAAGTCCCCAGGATCTGATTGTCTGCATCCAAGAGTATTAAATAGCTGGAGATATAATGGAGGCTTTGGTTGAAATATTCCAGAACTCACTGGATTCTGGGAGGGCTCCACAGTGGGAAAACTGCTAATTGGACATCCCATTCAAGAAGGAAAGTGAACCACAGACCAGTTAGTCTCAAATCTGTCATTGGGAAAATGCTGGAGTCTATTATGAAAGAAAAAAATAGCAGAGTATTTAAGGAAAGCTTTATGCAGTCAAACAAAATCAGCATGGTTTTATGAAAGGGAAATTATAGTTGACAAATTTGCCAGAGCTCTTTGACAAGCAGAGTTGATAAGGGGAACTAGTAGATGTAATACATCTTCCAGAAGGCACTTGTTAAGGAGCCACATTGAAGGTTATACACAAGATCAGAGCTCACAGTAGCGGGGGTAATGTATTGGCATGGATTGAGGACTGGTTAACCCACAGAAGATAGAGATTCAGGATTAATGGGCCTTTTTCAGATTGGACTGACCTATCTCATGAAGTGTCATAAGGAACAGTCCTAAGGATATGGTATTTAATATTTCTTCTCTCAGGGAGTAGTGAATGTGTGGAATTCTCCACCCATGAGAATTGTGGAGGGAAGGTCACTCACTGAAGGTCTTTAAACAAGAAGTGGATAGTTTTGTAATATTGAGGAGTTGAGGGCGATGAGTAACTGGCACAAAAAAAAGTGAGGCCTGGGGCAGATCAGGCAAGGTTTTGTAGAACGTTTGGACAGGCTTGAGGGGCTGAATGGTCTACTATTGCTCTGATTCCAACAAGCCCATCACACAGGAGACTAGGACTGAATTGCTGAAACTGTGGATCAACTGGGAAGCACAAGCCAATATTCCAAAGGGAGCTTTTTTTCAGGCTGTGTTCATTTATACCTAGGGACAATTCTTCCCTGACACATTCTCCACCAGCCTGTCCGAGACTGATTGAAGTTGCCACAGTGCGTTGGTGGATACTCTCGGGGGATAGAGAGCCCCTGGTTTGAAATTAAACTGGCTCCATTTGGAAAAACAAAATTACAGCCAGTTTCCTCATCAAAGGAATCTCTTTCTGCATAAACAGCACAGCTTTTGGATTTTACAATAATAAAGTTAAACAAATACTGAAGGACCGGGAATCGAAAGATTAATAACATTCAGGTGTGTAAAGCAACTGCGAGCTCACATCTCTGCAGTAGGTTAGCACTGTGGACAGAAAGACTAGGCTCAGGTGTCCTCTGCGGCTCTATGGGTAAATACTTCTCATGGTTTGGTGCTGTGCCAGACAGACCAAGAGATTCCAGGTTTATTCAACAGAAAGTGTTTGATTGTCTGACACCAGCCTGCAGGGCAATCAGGAGAGCTGTAATTAACCTTAGCAACTTGGGCCAAGTGAAAAGTGACTGTGATTCTCATGTGAAGTATAAGTAGGAACACAGATAAGAACGTGATCACATTTCACACGCCTCTTCTAGTTAGACTGGGAGGTGAAACACGCTGCTTACTTGGAATAAATATTAAAACCTCAGGGCGCGATTTATGAAGGTGAATGGGGGTTTTGAGTGGGTTCAAAGCTTATCTTCAGCAATCATAGAATCAATCCCATCCTTGCATTAGAAGCTGGAAGAATGTCTGTATCCCTGACTGAGTGTCCTCGGCTCGGGGGGAACATTCAAACTCTCAGAATTATATCCCAGTAAGGATTGGAGAACTGTGTGTTATCTCTGAATTGTATTCCAGCTTGGGTTCAGTACTGGGGGACTGCCAATAACATGGATTTGTACCCTAGCTTGGGTTTAAGCCCTGAAGCACTGTACATTGTCTTGGAAACAGTTTTGGTTCAGTACTGGAGAACAGCCAATACTGTTGAGCCACAGCTTAGTTTGAGTCAGCGCCCTCAGGCAGACAGCAGTAAATTGGAAAGAGAAACAAAGGTTGCGATCTATAGTCTGCCACCTCCTGGTCATCTGTCACCTGCTATCAAATCAGAAGTGCGTTTTCTTCCTTAGTGAAACTGTATTTATGTATATTTCTTACATATGTAGTGACGGCAATTCTTTCTGTTAATTACTAAAGGTTAATATTGGTAAGATGATGTCTACTCTAGATTCAGTATCAAGAGCTTTGAGACCACAAGTTAGTTGCAGGGTCAAGCTTCCTCTACATTTGTTAATTTAATACTTCACACTACCAGTAGATCCCAAGTTATTCTCCCTCAATGTGGTTTAATATGTGGGGCCCAGGTTACTTTCCCTGGTACCTCCTCTAAGAACTCCAATAAACTGGTCAAATGTGATTTCTCTTCACAAAATGATGTTGACCCTGCCTGATGACCTTGAACTTACCTAAATGTCCTTTTGTAATTCCATTAATAAACCAGCTAATATTTTCCTTGTGACAGATGTTAAGGCTGACTGGCTTTGTAGCTTCCTGCTTTCTGTTTTAAAAATAAATGAGTCACATTTGTTATCTCCCAATCCGATGGGATTTTCCTGAAATCAAGTTTTACAGAATTAGAATCAATGTACTACGACTTCATTTAAGATCCGAGTCTGAAGTCCAACTTGTCAGCTTGCAGCTCCAACCCTTTACCCAGCATTACTTCCATGTTGACAGTGGCTTATCTCAGTTCCTTCTTCACTTACATTTCCTAATTTGTCGCTATTTCTGGGATTTTACTTGTACACTCTCTAGTAAAGGCAGGTGCAAAATTTCTGTGCAATTTATCAGCCATGTCCTGGTTTCCCAGTATTAAATCTCCTAACTCACTTTCTAGAGGACCAGTGCTCA
Source organism: Chiloscyllium plagiosum (assembly GCF_037043375.1). NCBI lineage: Eukaryota > Metazoa > Chordata > Chondrichthyes > Orectolobiformes > Hemiscylliidae > Chiloscyllium > Chiloscyllium plagiosum. The sequence continues at coordinate 42,797,265 of NW_028270169.1, forward strand.
CTTAGTTAACATTTTTTATAAGAGTATTACAATATTTCGGGCTAGCTATCGTTCGTGCGCTAATTACTCTAATTAATGAATTGGACTAAGTGGACTTCAACTTAAATTCTCTTAATTTCCTTTATTTTCCTTTATTATGTAATTGTGGAAGAACTGTTATTCTGAACTTTTATCTTTTTATTTTTGTCCTTTTGAAGGCTTGTAATGCTAGACTTTATGTTTCATTATTTTCTAATTTTTTTTGTCCAAAGCATTTGCACCCAGGTACCTTGGTACCTAAGATGGTGCCGCGAGTAGCAACTTGTAAACCTTTCTCTGTACTCATGTGAGTACATGTGACAATAGAACTAATTTTAATTCTAATTATTTCCTTTTTTGATCACACTTTGCTCTCTTTTAAACCCTGTTCAATCTCTAAACTATCATTTATCTTTGCACAGTTCTGTACTTTTTGTTCAAATTAGATACTGTCTTTAACATTTCTAGTGAACCACAGTTGGAAGCTCCATTCCTTGGAAATTTTCTTCCTACTTGGACTGTATCTAATCGGTCTATTCTGAAAAAAAATTGTTAAATGTCTACCATTGCATCTCTATTGACCTATCTTTTAACCTAATTTTCTAATTCACCTAAGCCAGCTCCACTTTCATCTCCTCATAATTAACCTTATTTAATGTTTTAATAAAAATCCTAGGACTCCTCTTTCCCTTTCAAATTGAATGTTATATTTAATCATACTATGGTCGCTGCTACCTAAGTGGCATTTTCATTAAAAAATCGTTAGTGTGCTGAATCTCCTTCATTGTTCGGCCTTTGTTGTTGCTATCTACAATGATACAATGTTGTTGCTATCTACAGTGATACAATGTTGTTGCTATCTACAGTGATACAATGTTGTTGCGATCGACAGTGATACAACGTTGTTGCTATCTACAATGATACAACGTTGTTGCTATCTACAATGATACAACGTTGTTGCTATCTACAATGATACAACGTTGTTGCTATCTACAATGATACAACGTTGTTGCTATCTACAATGATACAACGTTGTTGCTATCTACAATGATACAACATTGTTGCTATCTACAGTGATACAACGTTGTTGCTATCTACAATGATACAATGTTGTTGCTATCTACAATGATACAACGTTGTTGCTATCTACAATGATACAACGTTGTTGCTATCTACAATGATACAACGTTGTTGCTATCTACAATGATACAACGTTGTTGCTATCTACAATGATACAACGTTGTTGCTATCTACAATGATATAATGTTGTTGCTATCTACAATGATACAACCTTGTTGCTATCTACAGTGATACAACGTTGTTGCTATCTACAATGATACAACGTTGTTGCTATCTACAATGATACAACATTGTTGCTATCTACAATGATACAACGTTGTTGCTATCGACAGTGATACAACGTTGGTGCTATCTACAATGATACAACGTTGTTGCTATCTACAATGATACAACGTTGTTGCTATCGACAGTGATACAACGTTGTTGCTATCTACAATGATACAACGTTCTTGCTATCTACAATGATACAACGTTGTTGCTATCTACAATGATACAACGTTGTTGCTATCTACAGTGATACAACGTTGTTGCTATCTATAGTGATACAACGTTGTTGCTATCTACAATGATACAACGTTGTTGCTATCTACAATGATACAACGTTCTTGCTATCTACAATGATACAACGTTGTTGCTATCTACAATGATACAACGTTGTTGCTATCTACAGTGATACAACGTTGTTGCTATCTATAGTGATACAACGTTGTTGCTATCTACAGTTATACAACGTTGTTGCTATCTACAATGATACAACGTTGTTGCTATCTACAATGATACAATGTTGTTGCTATCTACAGTGATATAATGTTGTTGCTATCTACAATGATACAATGTTGTTGCTATCTACAGTGATACATTGTTGTTGCTATCTACAGTGATACAACGTTGTTGCTATCTACAGTGATACATTGTTGTTGCTATCTACAGTGATACAACGTTGTTGCTATCTACAGTGATACATTGTTGTTGCTATCTACAGTGATACAATGTTGTTGCTATCTACAGTGATATAATGTTGTTGCTATCTACAATGATACAATGTTGTTGCTATCTACAGTGATACATTGTTGTTGCTATCTACAGTGATACAACGTTGTTGCTATCTACAGTGATACATTGTTGTTGCTATCTACAGTGATACAATGTTGTTGCTATCTACAGTGATACATTGTTGTTGCTATCTACAGTGATACAATGTTGTTGCTATCCACAGTGATACAATGTTGTTGCTATCTACAGTGATACAATGTTGTTGCTATCTACAGTGATACAATGTTGTTGCTATCTACAGTGATACAATGTTGTTGCTATCTGCAGTGATATAATGTTGTTGCTATCTACAATGATACATTGTTGTTGCTATCTACAGTGATACAATGTTGCTATCTACAGTGATACAATGTTGTTGCTATCTACAGTGATACAATGTTGTTGCTATCTACAGTGATATAATGTTGTTGCTATCTACAATGATACATTGTTGTTGCTATCTACAGTGATACATTGTTGTTGCTATCTACAGTGATACAATGTTGCTATCTACAGTGATACAATGTTGATGCTATCTACAGTGATATAATGTTGTTGCTATCTACAGTGATACATTGTTGTTGCTATCTACAGTGATACAACGTTGTTGCTATCTACAGTGATACATTGTTGTTGCTATCTACAATGATACATTGTTGCTATCTACAGTGATATAATGTTGCTATCTACAGTGATACAATGTTGTTGCTATCTACAGTGATACAATGTTGTTGCTATCTACAATGATACATTGTTGTTGCTATCTACAGTGATACAATGTTGCTATCTACAGTGATACAATGTTGTTGCTATCTACAGTGATACAATGTTGTTGCTATCTACAGTGATATAATGTTGTTGCTATCTACAATGATACATTGTTGTTGCTATCTACAGTGATACATTGTTGTTGCTATCTACAGTGATACAATGTTGCTATCTACAGTGATACAATGTTGATGCTATCTACAGTGATATAATGTTGTTGCTATCTACAGTGATACATTGTTGTTGCTATCTACAGTGATACAACGTTGTTGCTATCTACAGTGATACATTGTTGTTGCTATCTACAATGATACATTGTTGCTATCTACAGTGATATAATGTTGCTATCTACAGTGATACAATGTTGCTATCTACAGTGATACAATGTTGTTGCTATCTACAGTGATACAATGTTGTTGCTATCTACAATGATACATTGTTGCTATCTACAGTGATACAATGTTGCTATCTACAGTGATACAATGTTGTTGCTATCTACAATGATACAACGTTGTTGCTATCTACAATGATACAACGTTGTTGCTATCTACAATGATACAACATTGTTGCTATCTACAGTGATACAACGTTGTTGCTATCTACAATGATACAACGTTGTTGCTATCTACAATGATACAACATTGTTGCTATCTACAATGATACAATGTTGTTGCTATCTACAATGATACAACGTTGTTGCTATCTACAATGATACAACGTTGTTGCTATCTACAATGATACAACGTTGTTGCTATCTACAATGATACAACGTTGTTGCTATCTACAATGATACAACGTTGTTGCTATCTACAATGATATAATGTTGTTGCTATCTACAATGATACAACCTTGTTGCTATCTACAGTGATACAACGTTGTTGCTATCTACAATGATACAACGTTGTTGCTATCTACAATGATACAACATTGTTGCTATCTACAATGATACAACGTTGTTGCTATCGACAGTGATACAACGTTGTTGCTATCTACAATGATACAACGTTGTTGCTATCTACAATGATACAACGTTGTTGCTATTGACAGTGATACAACGTTGTTGCTATCTACAATGATACAACGTTCTTGCTATCTACAATGATACAACGTTGTTGCTATCTACAATGATACAACGTTGTTGCTATCTACAGTGATACAACGTTGTTGCTATCTATAGTGATACAACGTTGTTGCTATCTACAATGATACAACGTTGTTGCTATCTACAATGATACAACGTTCTTGCTATCTACAATGATACAACGTTGTTGCTATCTACAATGATACAACGTTGTTGCTATCTACAGTGATACAACGTTGTTGCTATCTATAGTGATACAACGTTGTTGCTATCTACAGTTATACAACGTTGTTGCTATCTACAATGATACAACGTTGTTGCTATCTACAGTGATACAATGTTGTTGCTATCTACAGTGATATAATGTTGTTGCTATCTACAATGATACAATGTTGTTGCTATCTACAGTGATACATTGTTGTTGCTATCTACAGTGATACAACGTTGTTGCTATCTACAGTGATACATTGTTGTTGCTATCTACAGTGATACAACGTTGTTGCTATCTACAGTGATACATTGTTGTTGCTATCTACAGTGATACAATGTTGTTGCTATCTACAGTGATATAATGTTGTTGCTATCTACAATGATACAATGTCGTTGCTATCTACAGTGATACATTGTTGTTGCTATCTACAGTGATACAACGTTGTTGCTATCTACAGTGATACATTGTTGTTGCTATCTACAGTGATACAATGTTGTTGCTATCTACAGTGATACATTGTTGTTGCTATCTACAGTGATACAATGTTGTTGCTATCCACAGTGATACAATGTTGTTGCTATCTACAGTGATACAATGTTGTTGCTATCTACAGTGATACAATGTTGTTGCTATCTACAGTGATACAATGTTGTTGCTATCTACAGTGATATAATGTTGTTGCTATCTACAATGATACATTGTTGTTGCTATCTACAGTGATACAATGTTGCTATCTACAGTGATACAATGTTGTTGCTATCTACAGTGATACAATGTTGTTGCTATCTACAGTGATATAATGTTGTTGCTATCTACAATGATACATTGTTGTTGCTATCTACAGTGATACATTGTTGTTGCTATCTACAGTGATACAATGTTGCTATCTACAGTGATACAATGTTGATGCTATCTACAGTGATATAATGTTGTTGCTATCTACAGTGATACATTGTTGTTGCTATCTACAGTGATACAACGTTGTTGCTATCTACAGTGATACATTGTTGTTGCTATCTACAATGATACATTGTTGCTATCTACAGTGATATAATGTTGCTATCTACAGTGATACAATGTTGTTGCTATCTACAGTGATACAATGTTGTTGCTATCTACAGTGATATAATGTTGTTGCTATCTACAATGATACATTGTTGTTGCTATCTACAGTGATACAATGTTGCTATCTACAGTGATACAATGTTGTTGCTATCTACAGTGATACAATGTTGTTGCTATCTACAGTGATATAATGTTGTTGCTATCTACAATGATACATTGTTGTTGCTATCTACAGTGATACATTGTTGTTGCTATCTACAGTGATACAATGTTGCTATCTACAGTGATACAATGTTGATGCTATCTACAGTGATATAATGTTGTTGCTATCTACAGTGATACATTGTTGTTGCTATCTACAGTGATACAACGTTGTTGCTATCTACAGTGATACATTGTTGTTGCTATCTACAATGATACATTGTTGCTATCTACAGTGATATAATGTTGCTATCTACAGTGATACAATGTTGTTGCTATCTACAGTGATACAATGTTGTTGCTATCTACAATGATACATTGTTGTTGCTATCTACAGTGATACAATGTTGCTATCTACAGTGATACAATGTTGTTGCTATCTACAGTGATACAATGTTGTTGCTATCTACAGTGATATAATGTTGTTGCTATCTACAATGATACATTGTTGTTGCTATCTACAGTGATACATTGTTGTTGCTATCTACAGTGATACAATGTTGCTATCTACAGTGATACAATGTTGATGCTATCTACAGTGATATAATGTTGTTGCTATCTACAGTGATACATTGTTGTTGCTATCTACAGTGATACAACTTTGTTGCTATCTACAGTGATACATTGTTGTTGCTATCTACAATGATACATTGTTGCTATCTACAGTGATATAATGTTGCTATCTACAGTGATACAATGTTGCTATCTACAGTGATACAATGTTGTTGCTATCTACAGTGATACAATGTTGTTGCTATCTACAATGATACATTGTTGCTATCTACAGTGATACAATGTTGCTATCTACAGTGATACAATGTTGTTGCTATCTACAATGATACAACGTTGTTGCTATCTACAATGATACAACGTTGTTGCTATCTACAATGATACAACATTGTTGCTATCTACAGTGATACAACGTTGTTGCTATCTACAATGATACAATGTTGTTGCTATCTACAATGATACAACGTTGTTGCTATCTACAATGATACAACGTTGTTGCTATCTACAATGATACAACGTTGTTGCTATCTACAATGATACAACGTTGTTGCTATCTACAATGATACAACGTTGTTGCTATCTACAATGATATAATGTTGTTGCTATCTACAATGATACAACCTTGTTGCTATCTACAGTGATACAACGTTGTTGCTATCTACAATGATACAACGTTGTTGCTATCTACAATGATACAACATTGTTGCTATCTACAATGATACAACGTTGTTGCTATCGACAGTGATACAACGTTGTTGCTATCTACAATGATACAACGTTGTTGCTATCTACAATGATACAACGTTGTTGCTATCGACAGTGATACAACGTTGTTGCTATCTACAATGATACAACGTTCTTGCTATCTACAATGATACAACGTTGTTGCTATCTACAATGATACAACGTTGTTGCTATCTACAGTGATACAACGTTGTTGCTATCTATAGTGATACAACGTTGTTGCTATCTACAATGATACAACGTTGTTGCTATCTACAATGATACAACGTTCTTGCTATCTACAATGATACAACGTTGTTGCTATCTACAATGATACAACGTTGTTGCTATCTACAGTGATACAACGTTGTTGCTATCTATAGTGATACAACGTTGTTGCTATCTACAGTTATACAACGTTGTTGCTATCTACAATGATACAACGTTGTTGCTATCTACAGTGATACAATGTTGTTGCTATCTACAGTGATATAATGTTGTTGCTATCTACAATGATACAATGTTGTTGCTATCTACAGTGATACATTGTTGTTGCTATCTACAGTGATACAACGTTGTTGCTATCTACAGTGAAAGATTGTTGTTGCTATCTACAGTGATACAACGTTGTTGCTATCTACAGTGATACATTGTTGTTGCTATCTACAGTGATACAATGTTGTTGCTATCTACAGTGATATAATGTTGTTGCTATCTACAATGATACAATGTCGTTGCTATCTACAGTGATACATTGTTGTTGCTATCTACAGTGATACAACGTTGTTGCTATCTACAGTGATACATTGTTGTTGCTATCTACAGTGATACAATGTTGTTGCTATCTACAGTGATACATTGTTGTTGCTATCTACAGTGATACAACGTTGTTGCTATCTACAGTGATACATTGTTGTTGCTATCTACAGTGATACAATGTTGTTGCTATCTACAGTGATACAATGTTGTTGCTATCTACAGTGATATAATGTTGTTGCTATCTACAATGATACAATGTTGTTGCTATCTACAGTGATATAATGTTGTTGCTATCTACAATGATACATTGTTGTTGCTATCTACAGTGATACATTGTTGTTGCTATCTACAGTGATACAATGTTGCTATCTACAGTGATACAATGTTGATGCTATCTACAGTGATATAATGTTGTTGCTATCTACAGTGATACATTGTTGTTGCTATCTACAGTGATACAACGTTGTTGCTATCTACAGTGATACATTGTTGTTGCTATCTACAATGATACATTGTTGCTATCTACAGTGATACAATGTTGCTATCTACAGTGATACAATGTTGCTATCTACAGTGATACAATGTTGTTGCTATCTACAGTGATACAATGTTGTTGCTATCTACAATGATACATTGTTGCTATCTACAGTGATACAATGTTGCTATCTACAGTGATACAATGTTGTTGCTATCTACAGTGATACATTGTTGTTGCTATCTACAGTGATTCAACATTGTTGCTATCTACAGTGATACAATGTTGTTGCTATCTACAATGATACAACATTGTTGCTATCTACAATGATACAACGTTGTTGCTATCGACAGTGATACAACGTTGTTGCTATCTACAATGATACAACGTTGTTGCTATCTACAATGATACAACGTTGTTGCTATCGACAGTGATACAACGTTGTTGCTATCTACAATGATACAACGTTCTTGCTATCTACAATGATACAACGTTGTTGCTATCTACAATGATACAACGTTGTTGCTATCTACAGTGATACAACGTTGTTGCTATCTATAGTGATACAACGTTGTTGCTATCTACAATGATACAACGTTGTTGCTATCTACAATGATACAACGTTCTTGCTATCTACAATGATACAACGTTGTTGCTATCTACAATGATACAACGTTGTTGCTATCTACAGTGATACAACGTTGTTGCTATCTATAGTGATACAACGTTGTTGCTATCTACAGTTATACAACGTTGTTGCTATCTACAATGATACAACGTTGTTGCTATCTACAGTGATACAATGTTGTTGCTATCTACAGTGATATAATGTTGTTGCTATCTACAATGATACAATGTTGTTGCTATCTACAGTGATACATTGTTGTTGCTATCTACAGTGATACAACGTTGTTGCTATCTACAGTGAAAGATTGTTGTTGCTATCTACAGTGATACAACGTTGTTGCTATCTACAGTGATACATTGTTGTTGCTATCTACAGTGATACAATGTTGTTGCTATCTACAGTGATATAATGTTGTTGCTATCTACAATGATACAATGTCGTTGCTATCTACAGTGATACATTGTTGTTGCTATCTACAGTGATACAACGTTGTTGCTATCTACAGTGATACATTGTTGTTGCTATCTACAGTGATACAATGTTGTTGCTATCTACAGTGATACATTGTTGTTGCTATCTACAGTGATACAACGTTGTTGCTATCTACAGTGATACATTGTTGTTGCTATCTACAGTGATACAATGTTGTTGCTATCTACAGTGATACAATGTTGTTGCTATCTACAGTGATATAATGTTGTTGCTATCTACAATGATACAATGTTGTTGCTATCTACAGTGATATAATGTTGTTGCTATCTACAATGATACATTGTTGTTGCTATCTACAGTGATACATTGTTGTTGCTATCTACAGTGATACAATGTTGCTATCTACAGTGATACAATGTTGATGCTATCTACAGTGATATAATGTTGTTGCTATCTACAGTGATACATTGTTGTTGCTATCTACAGTGATACAACGTTGTTGCTATCTACAGTGATACATTGTTGTTGCTATCTACAATGATACATTGTTGCTATCTACAGTGATACAATGTTGCTATCTACAGTGATACAATGTTGCTATCTACAGTGATACAATGTTGTTGCTATCTACAGTGATACAATGTTGTTGCTATCTACAATGATACATTGTTGCTATCTACAGTGATACAATGTTGCTATCTACAGTGATACAATGTTGTTGCTATCTACAGTGATACATTGTTGTTGCTATCTACAGTGATTCAACATTGTTGCTATCTACAGTGATACAATGTTGTTGCTATCTACAGTGATACAAAGTTGTTGCTATCTACAGTGATACATTGTTGTTGCTATCTACAGTGGTACATTGTTGTTGCCATCGACAGTGATACATTGTTGTTGCTGTCTACAGTGATACATTGTTGTTGCTATCTACAGTGATATAATGTTGTTGCCATCTACAGTGATATAATGTTGTTGCTATCTAGATGATATAATGTTGTTGCCATCTACAGTGATACATTGTTTTTGCTATCTACAATGATACAATGTTGTTGCTATCTACAATGATATAATGTTGTTGCTATCTACAGTGATATAATGTTGTTGCTATCTACAGTGATACATTGCTTTTGCTGTCTACAGTGATACATTGTTGTTGCTATCTACAATGATATAATGTTGTTGCTATCTACAATGATACAATGTTGTTGCTATCTACAGTGATACATTGTTTTTGCTATCTACAGTGATATAATGTTGTTGCTATCTAACGTGATATAATGTTGTTGCCATCTACAGTGATATAATGTTGTTGCTTTCTACAGTGATACAACGTTGTTGCTATCTACAGTGATACATTGTTGTTGCTATCTACAGTGATATAATGTTGTTGCCATCTACAGTGATATAATGTTGTTGCTATCTACAGTGATATAATGTTGTTGCCATCTACAGTGATATAATGTTGTTGCTATCTACAGTGATATAATGTTGTTGCTATCTACAGTGATACATTGTTTTTGCTATCTACAGTGATACATCGTTGTTGCTATCTACAATGATATAATGTTGTTGCTATCTACAATGATACAACGTTGTTGCTATCTACAGTGATACAATGTTGTTGCTATCTACAGTGATATAATGTTATTGCTATCTACAGTGATACATTGTTTTTGCTATCTACAGTGATATAATGTTGTTGCTATCTACAGTGATATAATGTTGTTGCTATCTACAGTGATATAATGTTGTTGCCATCTACAATGATATAATGTTTTTGCTATGTACAGTGATACATTGTTGTTGCTATCTACAGTGATACAATGTTGTTGCTATCTACAGTGATACATTGTTGTTGCCATCTACAGTGATACAACGTTGTTGCTATCTACAGTGATACATTGTTGTTGTTATCTACAGTGATATAATGTTGTTGCCATCTACAGTGATATAATGTTGTTGCTATCTACAGTGATATAATGTTGTTGCTATCTACAGTGATATAATGTTGTTGCTATCTACAGTGATATAATGTTGTTGCCATTTACAGTGATATAATGTTGTTGCCATCTACAGTGATATAATGTTGTTGCTATCTACAGTGATATAATGTTGTTGCTATATACAGTGATATAATGTTGTTGCCATCTACAGTGATATAATGTTGTTGCTATCTACAGTGATACATTGTTGTTGCTATCTACAGTGATACAATGTTGTTGCTATCTACAGTGATATAATGTTGTTGCCATCTACAGTGATATAATGTTGTTGCTATCTACAGTGATACATTGTTGTTGCTATCTACAGTGATATAATGTTGTTGCTATCTACAGTGATATAATGTTGTTGCTATCTACAGTGATATAATGTTGTTGCTATCTACAGTGATATAATGTTGTTGCCATTTACAGTGATATAATGTTGTTGCTATCTACAGTGATATAATGTTGTTGCTATCTACAGTGATATAATGTTGTTGCCATCTACAGTGATATAATGTTGTTGCTATCTACAGTGGTACATTGTTGTTGCCATCTACAGTGATACTTTGTTGTTGCTATCTACAGTGATACATTGTTGTTGCTATCTACAGTGATACAATGTTGTTGCTATCTACAGTGATATAATGTTGTTGCCATCTACAGTGATATAATGTTGTTGCTATCTACAGTGATACATTGTTGTTGCTATCTACAGTGATACATTGTTGTTGCTATCTACAGTGATACAATGTTGTTGCTATCTACAGTGATATAATGTTGTTGCCATCTACAGTGATATAATGTTGTTGCTATCTACAGTGATACATTGTTGTTGCTATCTACAGTGATACATTGTTGTTGCTATCTACAGTGATACAATGTTGTTGCTATCTACAGTGATACATTGTTGTTACTATCTACAGTGATACAATGTTGTTGCTATCTACAATGATACAATGTTGTTGCTATCTACAATGATATAATGTTGTTGCTATCTACAGTGATATAATATTATTGCTATCTACAGTGATCTAATGTTGTTGCTATCTACAATGATACATTGTTTTTGCTATCTACAGTGATACGTTGTTGTTGCTATCTACAGTGATATAATGTTGTTGCTATCTACAGTGATACATTGTTGTTGCTATCTACAGTGATATAATGTTGTTGCCATCTACAGTGATATAATGTTGTTGCTATCTACAGTGATATAATGTTGTTGCCATCTACAGTGATATAATGTTGTTGCTATCTACAGTGATATAATGTTGTTGCTATCTACAGTGATACATTGTTTTTGCTATCTACAGTGATACATTGTTGTTGCTATCTACAATGATATAATGTTGTTGCTATCTACAATGATACAACGTTGTTGCTATCTACAGTGATACAATGTTGTTGCTATCTACAGTGATATAATGTTATTGCTATCTACAGTGATACATTGTTTTTGCTATCTACAGTGATATAATGTTGTTGCTATCTACAGTGATATAATGTTGTTGCTATCTACAGTGATATAATGTTGTTGCCATCTACAATGATATAATGTTTTTGCTATGTACAGTGATACATTGTTGTTGCTATCTACAGTGATATAATGTTGTTGCTATCTACAGTGATATAATGTTGTTGCTATCTACAGTGATATAATGTTGTTGCTATCTACAGTGATATAATGTTGTTGCTATCTACAGTGATATAATGTTGTTGCTATCTACAGTGATATAATGTTGTTGCCATCTACAGTGATATAATGTTGTTGCTATCTACAGTGGTACATTGTTGTTGCCATCTACAGTGATACTTTGTTGTTGCTATCTACAGTGATACAATGTTGTTGCTATCTACAGTGATATAATGTTGTTGCCATCTACAGTGATATAATGTTGTTGCTATCTACAGTGATACATTGTTGTTGCTATCTACAGTGATACATTGTTGTTGCTATCTACAGTGATACAATGTTGTTGCTATCTACAGTGATATAATGTTGTTGCCATCTACAGTGATATAATGTTGTTGCTATCTACAGTGATACATTGTTGTTGCTATCTACAGTGATACATTGTTGTTGCTATCTACAGTGATACAATGTTGTTGCTATCTACAATGATACAATGTTGTTGCTATCTACAATGATATAATGTTGTTGCTATCTACAGTGATATAATATTATTGCTATCTACAGTGATATAATGTTGTTGCTATCTACAATGATACATTGTTTTTGCTATCTACAGTGATACGTTGTTGTTGCTATCTACAGTGATATAATGTTGTTGCTATCTACAGTGATACATTGTTGTTGCTATCTACAGTGATATAATGTTGTTGCCATCTACAGTGATATAATGTTGTTGCTATCTACAGTGATATAATGTTGTTGCCATCTACAGTGATATAATGTTGTTGCTATCTACAGTGATATAATGTTGTTGCTATCTACAGTGATACATTGTTTTTGCTATCTACAGTGATACATTGTTGTTGCTATCTACAATGATATAATGTTGTTGCTATCTACAATGATACAACGTTGTTGCTATCTACAGTGATACAATGTTGTTGCTATCTACAGTGATATAATGTTATTGCTATCTACAGTGATACATTGTTTTTGCTATCTACAGTGATATAATGTTGTTGCTATCTACAGTGATATAATGTTGTTGCTATCTACAGTGATATAATGTTGTTGCCATCTACAATGATATAATGTTTTTGCTATGTACAGTGATACATTGTTGTTGCTATCTACAGTGATACAATGTTGTTGCTATCTAGAGTGATACATTGTTGTTGCCATCTACAGTGATACAACGTTGTTGCTATCTACAGTGATACATTGTTGTTGTTATCTACAGTGATATAATGTTGTTGCCATCTACAGTGATATAATGTTGTTGCTATCTACAGTGATATAATGTTGTTGCCATTTACAGTGATATAATGTTGTTGCCATCTACAGTGATATAATGTTGTTGCTATCTACAGTGATATAATGTTGTTGCTATCTACAGTGATATAATGTTGTTGCCATCTACAGTGATATAATGTTGTTGCTATCTACAGTGATACATTGTTGTTGCTATCTACAGTGATACAATGTTGTTGCTATCTACAGTGATATAATGTTGTTGCCATCTACAGTGATATAATGTTGTTGCTATCTACAGTGATACATTGTTGTTGCTATCTACAGTGATATAATGTTGTTGCTATCTACAGTGATATAATGTTGTTGCTATCTACAGTGATATAATGTTGTTGCTATCTACAGTGATATAATGTTGTTGCCATCTACAGTGATATAATGTTGTTGCTATCTACAGTGATACATTGTTGTTGCTATCTACAGTGATACATTGTTGTTGCTATCTACAGTGATACAATGTTGTTGCTATCTACAGTGATATAATGTTGTTGCCATCTACAGTGATATAATGTTGTTGCTATCTACAGTGATACATTGTTGTTGCTATCTACAGTGATACATTGTTGTTGCTATCTACAGTGATACATTGTTGTTACTATCTACAGTGATACAATGTTGTTGCTATCTACAATGATACAATGTTGTTGCTATCTACAATGATATAATGTTGTTGCTATCTACAGTGATATAATATTATTGCTATCTACAGTGATATAATGTTGTTGCTATCTACAATGATACATTGTTTTTGCTATCTACAGTGATACGTTGTTGTTGCTATCTACAGTGATATAATGTTGTTGCTATCTACAGTGATACATTGTTGTTGCTATCTACAGTGATACATTGTTGTTGCTATCTACAGTGATACAATGTTGTTGCTATCTACAATGATACAATGTTGTTGCTATCTACAATGATATAATGTTGTTGCTATCTACAGTGATATAATGTTATTGCTATCTACAGTGATATAATGTTGTTGCTATCTACAATGATACATTGTTTTTGCTATCTACAGTGATACGTTGTTGTTGCTATCTACAGTGATATAATGGTGTTGCTATCTACAATGATACATTGTTTTTGCTATCTACAGTGATACATAGTTGTTGCTATCTACAGTGATACAATGTTGTTGCTGTCGACAATGATACATTGTTGTTGCTATCTACAATGATACATTGTTGTTGCTATCTACAGTGATACATTGTTTTTGCTATCTACAGTGATACATTGTTTTTGCTATCTACAGTGATACATTGTTTTTGCTATCTACAGTGATACATTGTTGTTGCTATCTACAGTGATACATTGTTGTTGCTATCTACAATGATACAACGTTGTTGCTATCTACAGTGATACATTGTTGTTGCTATCTACAGTGATACAACATTGTTGCTATCTACAGTGATACAACGTTGTTGCTATCTACAGTGATACATTGTTGTTGCTATCTACAGTGATACAATGTTGTTGCTATCTACAATGATACAACGTTGTTGCTATCTACAGTGATACAACGTTGTTGCTATCTACAGTGATACAACGTTGTTGCTATCTACAATGATACATTGTTGTTGCTATCTACAATGATACAATGAACTACAATTATCAGACCCACCGCTCGCACTTCAAATTCCTCTTCTGAGCCTGGGCAGATAGCCTGAAGCTGAAAATGTGTTGCTGGAAAAGCGCAGCAGGTCAGGCAGCATCCAAGGAACAGGAGAATCGACGTTTCGGGCATAAGCCCTTCTTCAGGAACAACTACCAGATACCAGATAGCCTGGAGCCTGACATAGGGTAATCTGAATTTGTGCAATAAGCAGTGTAATCTCCCCTCACCATACCACCATTACATTCCCTCTAGCACCCTCCCTCCACTTGAATGGCTTCCTGTACCATGGAGTGATGGAGCCACAAACTGGAGGCACATTTTCCACTTGCTTTTGCCAGTAGTATTCCAACAACCTGGCTCCAATTGGCCAACAAACACAAAGAACTGGGGGACCACAAACCTGACTTATGCGCAAAACCACTTATGCTTGTTTTTTCAATGATCTTTTTAGCTGATTCCAAATTAAATGCAGCTGAATTGGAATTATGCTCACTCTACTAGTTTGATAAAGCTCATCAAATGCCTCTGACCTTCTTCAGTGCCCAGACATTGGTAGACAAGTTTTAAAAGCTTTTCCATATTAAAATATATTGAATTTTGAAGAAATTGACAAGTGTCCACCGAAGAAATTGTTCAGTGGCTCAGTATAGATTTTTTTATTTACTTGCAGCAATTTTAAATTGCATTATTCACAGGCAGAATACTGATCACTTTTATATATTAAACTGTATTAAGTTGTCACTCTTTTGCACAACAAGCAATGTATCTTAATTCAAAACAAAACAATTGTGTACAATCTCATCAGTCAGTGCATGAACGATTTTATGCTTATGATTGTGCCAATGAGTTTACTGGAAACTTGAACTGCAAACTGATCTTGTCATGACTTTGCTTCAAAAATTAACTCTTAAATTTTGCAATAGTTCATTGGAAATCATTTCAATTTGAATATGACAGGAAATGTAGTAACATTTTTCTTCATACTATTGTGATCAGGTAAGGAGGGGTGATTGGGTTATGTCTTACTAACCTCTGCTCCACAACATAGTTTGATAGTTCCTGCACTCATTCTACATCAGACATACAAGCTGAGGGGTTCAACATAGTTTCCAATTCAAAAGTAGTTTCAAGGCCATGGGTAACAGCCTTTTGCCATGGTGACAGATCCAATCTTTAATGTTTCTCTTTGTCACAACTCAGAAAGCCAGGTAATGAATGGTATAATGTGGGATTACGGTCCTTATATGTATACAAGCTTTTCTATATAGAGACAACACTACACAGTACGTATCTTCATCAACAGCCTTTCTTTTAATCTGACCCTATATTTTTCAGCACAAGTGAGCTCCAGCTAATATCCACCATATCAAATCGGCGAAACATCCAAATGATCTACAATGAACATTTATTTTCAGCCATCTTCCTGAATAGATCAAAAGTGGAAATGAATCCTTTGTGTTCTCACCATCAATCCCGCCCCCCCCCCCACCTCCCCCTCACCTCATGTATAGCTGCTCCATGGTAAATTGAACCAAAAGAGAATCCTCATACCCTCTCCACGTTCCCATAGCAGGGGCCTGTTAACTCACTCTTAATTCCTCCATTTTTCCACCTTATGCTTGGCTAGTCTCTTACCATATCCCTTCAAGGTGCACTAGCATGACACCTGGATTGCTACTTGTGGCCTGGTGTCAACTCAATTAGAAATAAAAGAAAGAGAGATGAGCTCCCCACATCCTAAAGGACATTGCTACTGAAGTGAGATCTGCTGTTCTAATGTGGGAAATGGGAACTTAAGACTATGTGTAATTTATGCACAAACAAGTAATGCTAATTATCAGCTCCTGCTAATTACTAACTCAGGCCCTCCCTTGGTGATGAGCCAGTACTCCTCCATGTTGAACACCATTTGGAGGAAGCACTGAAGGTGGCAAGAAAGCAGGATATACTCAGGGAGAGGAACTTCAACAACACCACTGACCAAGCTGGCTGTGTCCTACGAGACAAAGCTGCTCAACCTCATACTCACCAATCTGCCTTCCGTAGATGCATCTGTCCATAACAATATCAGTAAGAGTGACCACTGCACTGTCCTTGTGGAGACAAATTCCTGCCTTCACATTAAAAATATACTACATCATGTTGTTTGCTAAATAGGATAGACTTCAAGAAGATCTAGCAACTCAAGAAAGGGCTATGGGCCATTAGCAGAAGCAGAATTGTTTTCCAACATAATGTAGCTTAGCACATCACCCCAGTCTACCATTAGCATCAAGTCTGGTTCCATGAGCAGTGCAGGAGGCATGCCAGGAGCAGCTCCCAGACATCTCTGCAGGAGTTTCTCAGGGCAGTGTGCTAGGCCCAACCATCTTTAGCTGCTTCCTCAATGACTTTCCCTCTAATATGAGGGCAGGATTGGGGATATTCACTAATGATTGCACAAAGTTCAGTACCATTTGTGACTCTTCAGACACTGAAGCGGTCCATGTTTAAATGCAACAAGATCTGACAAGTAGTAAGTAATATTTGCACTTCAAAAATGCTAAGGAATAGCGATCTCCAAAAAAAGTGAATTTAACCATCACCGTTTGATATTCAATGGCTCTAACATTACATTGGGGGGCACAGTGGTTCAGTAGTTAGCACTGCTGTCTCACAGCATCAGGGTCCCAGGTTCGATTCCAGCCTCGGGCAACTGTCTGTAGATTTTGCATGTTCTCCCCGTGTCTGCGTGGGTTTCCTCCGGGTGCTCCGGTTTATCCACACAGTCCAAAGATGTGCAGGTCAGGTGAATTGGCCATGATAAATTGCCCATAGTGTTAGGTGCATTAGTCAGGGGGGCGGGTCTGGGTGGATTGCTCTTTGGAGGATCAGTGTGGACTGGTTGGGCCGAAGGGCCTGTTTCCACACTGTGGGGAGTCTAGTCAAAACAACCCCCACTATCAACATCTAGGAGGTTGCTATTGCACAGAAATTGAACTGGACCAGCCATATAAACACTGTGTCTACAAGAACAGGTCAGAGGCTAAGCATCCTACAGTGAGTAATTCACCTCTTGACTCCTAATGTCTACCCACTCTCTACAAGGCACAAGTCAGGAATATGATAGATTGGACGAAAGCAGCTCCAACACCACTTGATATCATCTGGTACAAAGCAGACCACTTGAATGGCACCACATTCACAAATATCCACCCCCTCCAGCACCAACGCTCAACAGCAGTGTGTATTGTCTACAAAATTTATCTAGGCTCTTTAGATAGTTCCTCACAAATTCATGACCACCGCCATCTGGAAAAACAAGGACAGTAGATACATAGGAGCAGGTTCCCCTCCAAGTCACTCACTTGATTTGGAAACATATTGACCCAGTGTTGCTTGGTCAAAATCTTAGAATTTCCTCCCTAAGGGCATTGTGGGTCTACTGCAACAGTAGGAGAAGGCAGTTCTCATGGGCAATTAGGGACAGGACTGGGTCAGACAGCAATGCCCACATCCTGTGAATTAATTAAAGAGAACATTGACCATGGTCTCTTTTATACCCACCTACAAGGGCAATTGGGGTCTGAGCTTATCACATGATCCAAAAGATTGTCCTTCAGATTTGGCAGGAGTCCCCAAGTGCCACACTAAAGTGCCAGCCAACGTCCTCTGCTCAATACCCCAGAATGAAACTTGGGCATTGAGCCTTCTAATGTTAAAATGACAGGATGGCACAGATGATGTATCAGCTTCCCAAGGTCAAACTCCAGTTGAACTGTCTAGTATTTATAAAATATAATCTTTCTTGTGAAAATGTCTTTACTGAGCTATGGTAATGATGTAGCAATATGAACACATATGACAGAGAACAGTGTCTTTAAGATGAAGAGCAAATTCTAGCTCTGGTAAATGTAGAAGCCTTTAATCATTTGCCAATCTTCCCTCAAAGCTTTCAAATTAAAATTTCTACCACCAGTAAGCTATGATTTTGGACATTTTCTCCTGGGATCTAGCTGATCCGGTTTCTGTAAAGTTGACGTTATGTCTCAGCCTGAGGTTGCTCCAGGATTTCCACTGGTTCCTCTATGAGTCTGAGAGAATATCTCCCAGAGTGTCCCTGGGTCCGCTTGTGATCGAGCCCTGTCAGCCACAGGAGCAGAACAGGTTGGTGAAGCACTCTGCACAATTGCTCTTGACACATGGTGTGAAAGATTGGCCATAAGTATTTGACTGGAGAAAATCAATGAGACATGTAAAGAGAAATTTTGGCAGTAATACACAGACATCCCTTTTCACGTATGACAAACAATGTCTTCAGAAAGTTATCACCAGTCCGTTTCAACATCTGGAAAGCACTAAATGAAGGAACACGTGGAGAATTTCCACAACATCGCCATTTCACGGTGGGGCCAAGGGAAGGTCTATCGAGAGGCTCTCAAAATCAATCGTATCTTTGTGGGCTGAATTCTTGCAAAATTTGGCAAAGTGTCAATTTCAGGGAGTTTAGTGAGGGATTCCCTCTGTGAGCTCGAGTGAGATTTCTCACATAGTTTTCCACTGTAAACCTCATTAACCAGGCTGCTTCCGTGGCCTCTGCTCTCAGTTGCTCCACTGCAGCGGCCTTTTTATCGCAGGAGCTATCTATAAACTCCAAGTGCACACCATTTTCAATGCTCCAAGGCTGGAATTGCCCTTCACAGAATGGCACAGCTTCAGAAGGAAAATTGTCCCCCCCCCCCACCCAGAGGCAAATTGATGCCTTGCTTTTGTAGCAGGATCTGAGAGTCTTGGTGATGAGGAGGCCATGGTACCAAACCCTGCCAGCTTTAAACAAATCGACTCTGGAGGGATGGGCAGCAAGGTCACAAGAAGATCTGTGACCTTTTGTGCTGCTTAAGAATAAGTGGCACTGTCTTCACTCTCTGCCCCATACTCACTTCAACTCTGTTAACTCCCCACCTCCCACTGTGGCTAAAGGTTTACCAGTCTCACTATTGCATGCAGCATCTTCCCTCAATGGTTCTCCACCACCCCATGCCCCCCAATCTACTAACCCTTCATGCCCTCTGCGCTTCCTTCTCGTTCACTCACTGCCTTCCCTCTACCTATGCCAATACTAACAGCTGAGCCAGCCATTTTCATCTCCCTCTTTCCCTCCCTTTCTTCCCCAGTCTGGGTGGTTGGGTGGCTGACATTAGTCACTTTACCTCAGATGAGGAGAGGATTCTCGAGTTCTGTGGGAGAGGATAGAGACCATTCCTGATGGACAGCTGAGATCTCCATGTCCTGGCAATCAAACAAGCTGTACAGTGCTGTACTGCACAATCCCCTGTTACCACCATGGTGAATGAGTTCACAAGATGCTCAATCCGTCAGCCCTCTTGGGCAGCTCATTCTCTTCCTGGTCTTATGCATCCCCATGGCTCTTGTCCACAAGAGACCAGTCCCTCCAGACGTTGGCTCCACTTCCACCTCAGAGGAAGTCCTGGCAAGGCTACGTTCTGCATCCTTCACCAGATTAAGTTCTGACACCTCAAGTACTCTGGCTAGATTAAACTCAGGAGCACACCGCTGGCATGCTTCCATAGCTGGCTGAGGAGGAAACAACCCAGATCATTGGCACTCAGAGCACAGCCAGCATCAGCCCAGCCCCTAGGCAGGAGAGGATCACATGACAGCAGTCATTCATAACTTCATCAAAATGCACAAGCAATCACAGGAACTGCAGGCAGGTTTGTCAGAAACACTCAGGAAACTGGATTGAATGTTGAAGCAGTCTCCTTTCATTTGCTGTCCCATGCTGGCCCTGGCATGTGAATGTCTGACTGTGATCATGGACACCTTGGTGGTTTCCATGGAGAGTCAGGACTAGTAGAATGCTGTTTGGTTGCCAGATAGGCTTGCAGACATGAACTCAATCATTTTAGCCATTGTTGCTCTCCATCAACAACAAGGTAAGACCTTGACCTCCCATCAGGTGCGCCCTCTCATGAGGAGACAGGGTACTGCAAGCAGGCATCCAGCCAGAAGAGGAACCACATATAACACCACCCTCACCCCTCTCAGTGGTCACCTCTCAGTAACCTCCAGAGAGTCCTGCTCCTCCACCTCCCTATGATCTTTGGGCCCCAAAACAATTGAAGCTCAGGCTGAGGAGGGTGAGCCTGAATCTGACCAGGATGTTCTCAGCATGTCAGAGCCCTCTGACCACAAATACCCCCAGAGTCAACTCCGAGGCCAATGTGTTCCACTGTAGGGCAGCCTCCATCCTACCCAGCTACTGACCCCTGCATTGTACCGCAATATAGAAGAGAGGCCAGGATAAAGAGCACTTTCTGAAGGTAGATAAATGGCCCAGATGACACTTAGTTGTAAATAGAAGATCACCTTTGCAAATAAATTAGCTGTTTACATCATCATCTGTCTGACTGACTGTCGTTTTAGCTGAGGCTACATGAATTAAGCTACAGTGAATTCACTCCTCAGGGCTCCATGATATTAAAATGTGGCCTGCCGGAGGGCTACTCTTTCCCTAATACCCACTGCAACATAACCTCTTGCCATTGTTGAATATGAGTAGACAGGCAGGAGGCTGGAAGAACACAGCAAGCCAGGCAGCATCAGGAGGGGGAGAAGTCAACGTTTCGGGTATAACCCTTCTTCAGGGCTACACCTGAAACATTAACTTCTCCAATTCCTGATGCTGTCTGTGTTCTTCCAGCCTCCTGCCTGTATATCTAGGATTTCAGCATCTGCAGTTTTTTGTCTCTAACCATTGTTGAATATGGGAGCATCAGATGTTGTAAAGCCTTCAAATAATTGACAATGTTATCTTTTATTTGACATTTGCATTCAGGAAAATGCAGGGCTGTGAGGGCTGCGAGCCTTCCCAACATCAAGGCATTTATAATCAAAGATTGATAACCTCACCCAGCTCAGATCTATTTGACCTGGCTGTTAATTAGGTCCTGCCTCTCTGACTGTGCTCTGCTCTATTACTATGGAGGCATGTTCCTCCTGCTCAATGTCTTCATGAAGTCTAGAGCTGTACAGCACAGAAACAGACTCTTCTGTCTCACTCGTCCATGCTGATCAAATATTCTACAGGAATCTAGTCCCATTTGCCAGCATTTGGCCCATATCCTTCTAAACCCTTCCTATTCATGTACCCATCCAGATGTCCTTATTGTAATTGTACCAGCCTCCACCACAGCCTCTGGCAGCTCATTCCATACACACTCCACCCTCTGCGTGAAAAAGTTACCCCTTAAATTCCTTCTAAATCTTTCTCCTCTCACCTTAAATTTATGACCTCTAGTTTTGGACTCCCCTACCCTAGGCAAAAAAAAACCTTCTCCACCCCTCTCACCCACTCCAACCTCTCACCCTCGGAACGTGCAGCCCTCCATTCCCTCCGTTCCAACCCCAACCTCACCATCAAACCAGCAGACAATGGAGGCGCGGTAGTAGTTTGGCGCACCGACCTTTACACCGCTGAGGCTAAACGCCAGCTCGCGGACACCTCCTCCTACTGCCCCCTTGACCATGACCCCACGTCCCACCACCAAACCATCATCTCCCAGACCATCCATAACCTCATCACCTCAGGGGACCTCCCATCCACCGCCTCCAACCTCATAGTCCCACAACCCCGCACCTCCCGCTTCTACCTCCTGCCCAAAATCCACAAACCTGACTGCCCCGGCCGACCCATTGTCTCCGCCTGCTCCTGCCCCACCGAACTCATCTCCGCATACCTCGACACGGTCCTGTCCCCCTTAGTCCAAGAACTCCCCACCTACGTTCGGGACACCACCCATGTCCTCCACCTCCTCCATGATTTTCGCTTCCCCGGTCCCCAACGCCTTATCTTCACCATGGACATCCAGTCCCTGTACACCTCCATCCCCCATCACAAAGGACTCAAAGCCCTCTGCTTCTTCCTTTCCCGCCGTACCAACCAGTACCCTTGCACTGACACCCTCCTTCGACTGACTGAACTGGTCCTCACCCTGAACAACTTCTGTTTCCAATCCTCCCACTTCCTCCAAACCAAAGGAGTAGCCATGGGCACCCGCATGGGCCCCAGCTATGCCTGCCTCTTCGTAGGATATGTGGAACTGTCCATCTTCTGCAGCTACACTGGCACCACCCCCCACCTTTTCCTCCGCTACATCGATGACTGTATCGGCGCTGCCTCGTGCTCCCACAAGGAGGTTGAACAGTTCATCCATTTTACCAACACCTTCCACCCCGACCTCAAATTCACCTGGACCGTCTCAGATTCCTCCCTCCCCTTCCTAGACCTTTCCGTTTCTATCTCGGGTGACCGAATCAACACAGACATTTACTATAAACCGACCGACTCCCACAGCTACCTAGACTATACCTCCTCCCACCCTGCCCCCTGTAAAAACGCCATCCCATATTCCCAATTCCTTCATCTCCGCCTCATCTGCTCCCAGGAGGACCAGTTCCAAAACCGTACAACCCAGATGGCCTCCTTCTTCAAGGACAGTAATTTCCCACCAGACGTGGTCGACGATGCCCTCCACCGCATCTCTTCCACTTCCCGCTCCTCCGCCCTTGAGCCCCGCCCCTCCAACCGCCACCAGGACAGAACCCCACTGGTCCTCACCTACCACCCATGTACAGCGTATCATCCGCCGTCATTTCCGCCACCTCCAAACGGACCCCACCACCAGGGATATATTCCCCTCCCCTCCCCAATCAGTGTTCCGAAAAGACCACTCCCTCTGTGACTCCCTCGTCAGGTCCACACCCCCCACCAACCCAACCTCCACTCCCGGCACCTTCCCCTGCAACCGCAAGAAATGCAAAACTTGCGCCCACACCTCCCCCCTTACTTCCCTCCCAAGGCCCCAAGGGACACTTCCATATCCGCCACAAATTCACCTGCACCTCCACACACATCATCTATTGCATCCGCTGCACCCGATGTGGCCTCCTCTATATTGGGGAGACAAGCCGCCTACTTGCGGAATGTTTCAGAGAACACCTCTGGGACACCCGGACCAACCAACCCAACCACCCCATGGCTCAACACTTCAACTCCCCCTCCCACTCCACCAAGGACATGCAGGTCCTTGGACTCCTCCATCGCCAGACCATGGCAACACGATGGTTGGAGGAAGAGCGCCTCATCTTCCGCCTGGGAACCCTCAGATTTCTCCAGTTTCCTCATTTCCCCTTCCCCCACCTTGTCTCAGTCAAATCCCTCGAGCTCAGCACCGCCTTCCTAACCTGCAATCTTCTTCCTGAACTCTCCGCCCCCACCCCACTCCAGCCTATCACCCTCACCTTGACCTCCCTCCACCTATCGCATTTCCAACACCCCTCCCCCAAGTCCCTCCTCCCTACCTTTTATCTTAGCCTGCTGGACACACTTTCCTCATTCCTGAAGAAGGGCTTATGTCCGAAATGTCGATTCTCCTGTTCCCTGGATGCTGCCTGACCTGCTGCGCTTTTCCAGCAACACATTTTAAGCTCTGATCTCCAGCATCTGCAGTCCTCACTTTCTCCTCGAAAAAAAAACCTTGTCTATTTACCTTATACATGCTCCTCATGATTTTATAAACCTCTACAAGATCACCCCTCAGCCTCTGACGCTCCAGGGAAAACAGCCCCAGCCTGTTCAGCCTCTCCCTATAACTCAAACCCTCCAACCCTGGCAACATCCTTGTAAATCTTTTCGGAACCCTTTCAAATTTCACAACACCTTTCCTATAGCAAGGAGACCAGAATAGCACGCAGCATTCCAAAAGTGGCATCATCAATGTCCTGTACAGCCGCAACATCACATCCCGACTCCCATGCAAAGTGCACTGACCAATGAAAGTGTGTGCCAATCACCACCTTCACCACCCTGTCTACCTGAGACTCCGCTTTCAAGGAACTATCTACCTGCACCCCTAGGTCTCTTTCTTCAGCATCATTCCCCAGGTACCTACCGTTACATGTATAAGTTCTGCCCTGGTTTGCCTTTCCAAAATGTAACACCTTTCATTTATCTGAATTAAACTCCATCTGCCACTCCTTGGCCCATTAGCCCAGCTGGTCAAGGCCCCTTTGTAATCTGAAGTAATCTTCTTCACTGTCCACTACACCTCCAATTTTAGTGTCATCTGCAAACTTACCAACTATACCTCCTATGTTCACATCCAACTGATTGAATTAAATGACAAAAAACAGTGGACCCAGCACTGATCCTTGTGGCACACCGCTGGTCACAGGCCTCTAGTCCGAAAAACAACCCTCCACCACCACCCTCTGTGTTCTACCTTTGAGCCAATTTTGCATCCAATTGGCTAGCTCCTCCTGGATCCCACGTGATCTAACCTTGCTAACAAATCTACCGTGTTGAACTTGTCAAACACCTTGCTGAAGTCTATCTTCATCAATCCTCTTTGTGACTCCTTCAAAAAACTCAGTCAAGTTAGGGAGACACAGGTTCCCGTGCACAAAGCCATGCTGACTATCCACAATTCAGGTTGGAGCCACCCTCTAAACGCTTTAGAGTTCATCACATCCCCTCTTTGCCTGCTCTAGTTGTACACATCACAATGTGCAATGATTATGAGGAGGCAGAAGGCTCAGTGGTTCGCACTGCTGCTTCACAGCACCAGGGATCCTGGTTTGATACCACCCTCAGGCAACTGTCTGTGTGGAGTTTGCACATTCTCCCCGTGTCTGCATGGGTTTCCTCCGGGTGCTCTCGTTTCCTCCCACAGTCCAAAGGTGTGCAGGTCAGGTGGATTGGCCATGAGGAATGCAGGATCATAGGGATAGGAAGGTGGTTTGATGCCCTTTAGAGGGTTGGTGTAGATTTGATGGACTGAACTGCATGCTTCCACACAGTAGGGATCCTATGATTCTATGTAGTAGACTCTTGCATGAAGATTCTGGTGACAGAGAGGGGTGCATCGTACCTGCACCTATCCTCAGCTTGGGGCTTTTTTAATGGAGTCATCAGCTGGTGGTTACAGAGGGTACTTTTGTGTTCCTGCAGATACACATGTAAAGCACAACCAGCCCCTTGAAATGAAGTAGGAAGATGGGAGTTACTAAGGATTTAGGCATCAGGGCAGTTTCCAGGATACCTGCTACAGGCTCACAAGGTGTGGAAGGTGATGATCACAGATGACATGGTCATTGACTGAATGGAGCCCTTCCATATTAATGAAGTGAGCTGCATTATGAACTGGTGATCTTAGTCCAATGTGGGTACAGTCTGTGGCAGCTTGGCCCTTGAGTGGTCTAGCAGTTGACACAGTTCCACAATAGGATACCCTCATTTGGTGATGACAATACACTGTGCTCACTGGATGAATGACATGATGGGTGAAATGCCTGTCTCTGTGTGAAAAGTGGCCTGGCAGCAGCTTTGCCATGTAAGCTGTGGGTGAGCTCCAAAGTGCAGCATTGAAGTGGTGAACTGTACAATATGGAGAGCCAGAGACATGCCATCGAGGCTGGAACCAAAAATGTTAAAATAGTAAAGACACGGACTCTTTATGAGAAGATGGGTAACTTCAGGTCGATGGAGAGCGGAGGACTGAGGACATGGGTACAAAATCATAAAATGTTATATTGGTTTAAATGCCAGATTTTGTGGATCATTACCCACCGAGTGTGCCATGCAATGTTGGGGATTGCTGGCTAACATGGAGATCTGGGGGAACAAGTCATATGTTGGAGCTGCCAGTAATCTCAAATTAGGAGTTGCCATTATTTAGTGTCGCTCCACAACCTGGGAAACAGTAACTTGCATGGAAATAAGGTGAGATTAGGCAATAATGAAATGTCAAGGCAGGTTAATAGGCCCCTCATTGTTTACCAGTGAGACCCTCACCTTACTATTAAAACCTTATGCTCAAAACACACTTCTGTTGCTCAATGTTGAGAATTTTATTATTTCAATCTCACCATATTTTCCCAACCATCTTTCAGAGGTTGGGAAAATTCCACCCAGAGTTACTATGACATTCAGGGAACTGTGATCCTTTCACTGGAGATCTGTTGGGGTTGTGAGGAATGGAACCAAAACTGTTAAAATAGTAAAGACACAGACTCTTTATGAGAAGATGGGTAACTTCAGGTTGATGGAGAGCGGAGGACTGAGGACATGGGTACAAAACCAGAAAATGTTATATTGGTTTAGATGCCAGATTTTGTGGATTTGTTGACTTCTGGAGTAGGTTAAGAGAGAGCAGTTTACTTGCCCTCGGCCTTCAAAGAAGTGCACAAGTGATTGAATGGAGCCAACATTGACCCATATTATCTGGTACTAAAGTCGCCAGTAGTTAGCATCCTTTAAGGGTCAGAAGAGAAGGTTCTAGAATTCCTTTCTCCCTCACATTGACATAAAGGATTTCCTCTATAATTTGCATTTCCCAGGAGATCAATAGGAGGGGGAGAATTGAGTGTACATTTTGGCTGTATCGTGTCTGCATGTGACTAATTGGTTCCCATTGACATTTTTTTCATATGGCCAAACCCTTAAACCCCAAATTACTGGCAGACAATGCTTTCCCTGGCTAATTATCTCTAATCACTGATAATCAGTAAACACTAATATTGTAATTACAAAATGACTCAAATGCCACTAATGGCTGTATAGTCCCCCTAACTGTAGAAGTATTTAAATCGATGCACAATAAGTGTAATTCTACACTGTCTTTCCTAATCTGGTCACAATAGTTCACAAAAGTGAACTGTCAATATTTGAATTCCATAGTTTGGTTTTATTACCTGGGACTTTGATGGACTGAAATTGTTTCAAAGAGGAAAACCACTGATATAAACTGACCACAGTAAACACTTGACTACAGGTTGAACATGAGACTATCGGTGAATAAGCACCATTCTGAACTGAAATTAACACTCCCACGATGAGAGACTGAAACCAATCAGATGTGAAAAAAGATGAACTCCTGCTTGCTTTACAGTTTTATGAGTTCACATTTTGATTATAAAAGACTTACCTGCAATTATCCAGCTTGGAGACAATGAACGCAGACATGGGAATATGCTAATGAGTTATATTTCACACTGTTTTTGGCAGGGCTGGGGTGAGGATTGTAACTTTCACTTGAGAAGGATCTGTCTATCTCCCTGCTTGGTCAAGAAGGACAAAGCAACCAGTGGCAAAATAACTTGGGGAAATATTCAAACACTAAGAGCTCTGATATTTTCAATATTCACAGCTTCTGTTGATCCAGGATATCCTGAACTGAACGTGGTCTCAGATTAAAGTCTAATATTGTGAGAATGCACAAAAGAATTTAAACTGCATATTCTTTTATCTTCCATTTTGTAGTTGACACTATACCCTTTTGAACTATCCACCTGTCTGTGGCTGACATTACTTCTTTATTATTTTTCATGGGATCAGCAAGTAAGAAAATTACTTTAAAAGTGGAGTGCTAATTCTCTCCTTCTCAACTGGCCGTAACAATCTTCACACTGCCTCACCGTTCAACTTAATATATGCTCCCCTTTCCAGTTGTTTTTCCCTGACCTTGCCTTGTCCTCGCTGCAGCTGCTGGCTCCTTGCTGAATTACAACTCTTTGGGATCTGTAAGTCTACTGGCAGCTTACTCAAAGTGACCTCTTATTAATGACAGAGCTGAGACGGTGTAGTGAGATTCCAGACTGGGGGGAGAATGGAATGGGTGAATATGGTAAGGATGGGATCAAGCCAGGTAAGAAGAGCTTTTGAACTTAACGTCAATTCCTTTGCTCCTAAAAACCAAAAGAAACAGTATACAATATTGAAAGGTGAAAGGTGAAAGATGGAAGGTGAGCTTTGTTCTTTCGAACAGATTCATTCCAGAGCAAAACATTGGGTTGCATCCCAGGATAATAAAGGCTGCTCTTTGTTACCTGCACATTATTGGTTTTGGAATCTGGATTTCCATCTACAAGGCAACAGAGTGCAGTTCTTCAATCAACGAAGATGCATCAGCCAACAAGGTCTGGCAACTGCTTTCAGTTCCCTAAAAAAAACCCAGCATAAACAATTCCCCTGTCACCGATTTAATTGATGCCTCTTGTACTGAATTACCCATAGGAGAAAGAATTCCATTAAATCTGTTTGAGAGTTTCTAAACCCGGCACGTTACCAGTATAATTATGATCATAGCCTCCCCTGTGTAAATGTACTTCAGTGGATTTTAAGCCATGCTTCATTGGGAAGCAAGCTGCTGCATGCCAACATTACGCCTTAGTGGGAGCAGCCAGTTATTGGCTGGCTTTATCTTCTTGGTACGGATATTTCCAAAACCCGGGAGCAACAAACTAGAATACCAGTGCAGGATTCAACATTACCAAGAGATTTTGAACAAATGGGTGAATAAGCTGAAAAGTGGCAGACCAAGTTCAGTCTGGATAAATGTGAGGTATTGCATTTTGGTAAAACAAACAGGGATAGGGCTAATACAATTCATGGTAAGGCCTTAGGTAGTGTTATGGAAGAGAGGGACCTAGGGGCTCAGTTACAGGATTCTTTGAAGTTTGCATCACAAATAGACAGGGTGTGGTTAAGAAGGTCTTCATTGCTCAGTCCTTTAGTATAGGAGTTGGGAAGTCATGTTGAGGTTGTACAGGATATTGGTGAGGCCTCCTCTGAAATACTGTGTTCAGTTCTAGTTGCCCAGTTCTAGGGAGGATAATATTAAGCTGCAGAGGATTCAGGATAGATTTACCAGGATATTGCCGGGTATAGAAGGTTTGAGTTATAAAGAGAGGCTGGATAGCTGGGACTTTTTTTCACTGGAGCATAAGAAGTTGAGCGGTAGCCTTACAGAAGTTTATAAAATCATGAGGGGCAGAGATTGGGTTAATGGGAGGTGTTTGACCCCAAGGATGAATATTTTCAAGACTCAAGGGCACATTTTTAAGGTGAGAGGAGAAAGATTTAACAAATACAATGAGGGGCATTTTTTTTACACAGAGGGTGGTTCACGTGTGGACTGAATTTCCTGAGAAAGGGATGGATGTGAACACAATTATAACACTTAAAAGGCATTTGGATAGCTACATGAATAGGAAAGGTTTGAAGGGATATGTGTCAGGAGCAGCCAGGTAGGACCAGTTTAGTTTAGGATTACATTCTGCATGGACTGGTTGGACTGAAGGATCAGTTTCTGTGCTCTTGGACCCTATGACTCTAACCTGCAAAAACCAAGATTCCTGAAATTGACTGTCCAGCTGTCACCTATCAACTCTACGTAAGCTACCCTTGGAGACTGATCTGGGTATCTTTTAAGTTCTAGGAGCAGAGAGGTGGGGAGGTGATGGCTTAATGGTATTATCACTGCACTGTAATCCAGAGACCCAGGGAATGTTCTGGGTCAAATCCTGCCATGGTAGATGGTGCAATGTGAATTCAACAAAAATCTGGAATTAAGAGTCTAATGACCCATCTGGTTCACTAATGTCCATGAGGGGAGAAAACTGCCATCCTTACCTGGTCTGGCCTACATGTGACTTCAGACCCACAGCAACGTGGTTGACTCTTAACTGCCCTCTGGACAATTAGGGTTGGGCAATAAATGCTGGCCGAGCCAATGACGTCCTTATCCCATGGATGAATAAATAAAAGCTAGTTTGAGATTATGTTCGGCATGGACTGGCTGGATACAAGGGTTTGCTTATTTCTGTGTTGTGTGACTCGGTGACTCTATAACTGAAGTCGGAGCGGCCAGGAGCATGCACTCCAGTGGAATACTTCCGATTGCATTCATCAGTACATTGGGTAAAAGAACTTCCACTCGGGTGGGGTCGGTGCTGTGGTATGGCTGGGAAAGCTGGAATTTCTCCCATTGCCCAAAGTAAAACCATAGGGAACAATCAGGCAAGCAACAGGGAGTCTATTTATGTGGAGTTGGAAAATGTTAGCAGTGCTACATTGAGACTTGGCTGGAGAGTGTTGCACAAAAGATAGTAACATAGGTTGGAGTATTCCCAAAATCACACCAGGCTGCAGTATGTATGACTCAGGTTAGAATAACACGTGAGAAGGTGTTGCACATGGACTGGAGTTGTTTTTATACACAGCATGTCACTGTTTGCACAACTCTTATTACAATGTAGATAATTAAAATCGGAAATATGCTCAAGTGTCTACCTCACGTAAATACAGCATAATCACTACCCTCTCACATACCAGTACAAAAATAGCAGAGCGATTTATGCTCAGGCAGGCTTAACTTTGAATGTTTGGACACAGGAATGGTGTGTTCCAGCTAAAGCTCAGAGCAAAGTTTAGTTTTGCTAGTTTGTTCTTGAGAAAAAGTTCAAAACCTTTTTCAGAGCTGTCAGATAATAGAGTTGAACCATCAGCAAGTACTCGTGTTCAACAACACCATTCTTTGCTTTGAGAAAGAGTTTTGTTGTTAAAGCAGTGGCCCTTTTGATCAAACCGCAGCCTTTCGGCATGATTCACCCAGCACAGGGTCTTTGCTTTGTTTGACTTGGCTGTGGAAGTGCTGAAACAGTCAGAGGAAACATGTTCGGCCACAATAGTTTGTGCAACCTGAGGGGCTCTCACACAACTTTTCACACCAGATTGTCACGCTCAGAGCAATCCAGCCAGCCCTCAATCCATATGACCCACAATGTCACCTCTTTGGCATATAAAACATTTGTAGCAAGTCCAAGAATTGAACAGAAATCCATGAAAATTTTAGTTCATCATGCTTTGTCATGTCAGCCTCATGCAACCTTTCCCAAATTCAAAATAAACACTTCATTCAACGACGACTTAGGTGAAACCACATTTAGTAAACAGTCTAACAACGCAAACTACATGTGAATGGCAGCATAGGCAGAAGGTAGGCCTGTAATATTGCAGACGTAATCATTACACCTCCAATGTAGGTAAAAGTATAATTGTATCTACTATGCTGAATGGTCATGTGAACTCAATTAGATACAAGTGCTTTGTAGTGAATGGAATAAGGGTCATGAGATTCTTGATTGCAGTTGCTAATCTGGACAAATCAGGGAGCCCTGGCTGACAGACATAAACAGCAAATTCACGGACTCCCAGCCCAACTGCTTGTTCTGTGGCGCTGTGGAGTCCGTGGACCATGTATATATTGGGTGTGAGCGTTTGCACTCCCTCTTTGATTTTCTTAAAAACCTCCTCCTCTGCTTTTGGCTGCACTTCAGTCCCACGCTCCTGATCTTTGGGCACCTAACAGAGAGGAAGGAGGGCAGGTCTGAAGACCTCCTCGTGGGTCTGCTCCTGGGCCTGGCCAAAATGACCATTGACAAGTCCAGGCAGCGGGCTGTGGAGGGGGTCGTTAGGGCCGACTGCCTGCCCCTCTTCCGCGGTTACGTTAGAGCCCGGGTGTCCTTGGAGAAGGAGCACACGGTGTCGACCAACACCCTGGAGTTGTTCAGGGAGAGGTGGGCGCCGCAGGGAGTGGAGTGCATCATTTCTCCCTCCAACTCTATTTTGATTTAGTCCCTACCCTCCCCTTCACTGTTTTTGATCACACAGCACTGTCCCTTGATGTGAAGGGCAGTGTTGTCACTGGCCACCCGGGTGTTTTCCTATCTTCTTGGTGGTGGAATTTGAATAAAGATTCGTGCACTTTGTGTCTTTCACTGTGTCTCACACCGGCACACACACACCATGGGTGCTGGGGAAAAAATAAGCACTACCGCACTTAGGTGTAGTGTGGGGGTTAAAAAAAAAGAAAAAAAAAAGAAAAAAAATTAACCAAAAAAAAAATAATCAGGGGATTGTCAGGTGGTAGTGTGGGAAGAAAAAAAAGAAAAAACACAAAAGAAAACATAATCGGAGCACTGCCCTTTGATGTGAAGGGCAGTGTTTGTAGAAAAAAAAGGAAAAAAAAATAATAATCAGGGGATTGTCAGGTGGCAGTGTGGGAAGAAAAAAAACAGCAAATTCCTGGTGGTGGAAATTTGAATAAAGATTTGTGCACCTTGTGTCTTTCACTGTGTCTCACACCTGCGCACACACAACATGGGTGCTGGGAATAAAATAAACACGACCGCAGTTAGGTGGTAGTGTGGGGGTAAAAAAAAAATAAACAGGCAATTCAGAGAGTCTCCTCATTCAAGGGACTGGCTTGAAGCTGGCTGGTCTGAGGCCCCGAACTGTGTTCATGTAAATAAAGGGGGATTTGGTGTGGGTCACTGGTCCTTCTGCTTGTGTTAGTTCATGCTTGAAGATTCACCTTCTGTGACAGTGTCTTGCTGACCCACCATGCAGCCTTTCTCTTTATCATGATCTTGAGCATGTGACTCAGGCAGACTGTGAACTATTATCGGAACAAAAGACACTTAACTACATTCTCCCCTTTCAATTCAGAAAAAAAATCATTGGACTTGAAATGTTGCTCTCACCACAGATGCTGTTTGACCTGCTGAGTTTCTCCAGCACTTTCTGTTTTCAAATATATATCCTTTAAGCTCAGGAAGAGCTGCTAATGAAATGCATATACATCCAAAGCTCGAATTAATTGCAGGGGAATAGCTGTAATTTTAATAAGTAAGAGGATTTTCTCTGTAAGTGTCAGAATCACAGATGGTGACCCCTGTGGTCATATGTGTTTCCTTCATCAATAGTTAGATACATGTCGGCTGGAAAGAACAGAACTTTTTCAATGTGTAGCTGATTTTGACTAGCCTTAGGCATCATCCAGTGAATGTGTCATGTTACCCTCCTTTTAAAGCACTCCAAAGTGCTTCTTAACCTTGAAAAGGTTGGTGTGAGGGGGGAAAGTACAAAGGGAGTTTGATTCCTGAGGGGTGACAGTTCAGTCAGGGTCAGGGGCTGGTGTCTGGTCTGACAAATGGACGGGGTTGATCTTGTCAGGTCCAGGATTGGTTAGACCAGAGGGCTGGTGGGGTGGTAGTGACTGGGCAGAGGGGAAGAGGTTTTGGGGGTTTCCAGGTCCAGTGTGGGGGGTGTGCAGAGGGTCAGGTTAGAAGGCTGGAGGGGTAGCATGTCGGTTGGGTGCTTCGATGAATCTCTGGTAATAAAGCGTCCTGTAGAAAAGTCTAGCTAGACTCACAAATCAAACATATTTCGCATAACTTGCTCTTAAAAGGATGGAAACGTTTGAAGGATAAATAGCCCCAATTAGAAATGAAGGTTCCAATAAGGCAAGCAGCATACTGAAGGAGAAGAAGCAGAGGGTAGACATCTATTTGCAGCAACTCAAGTTGTCAATCTGCCACTGCTTGCTCCCTCTGACATTACTAAAACCTATTCATCTGCCAACATCATCAGTCCCAACTCAGGTATACATCATTACCGTCTCGGTCTGGTACATATATTTGGGAACTGGTCTTTGAGATTCTTTTTGACTGCAGCCTTTCACAGTGAGTCTTGATTTATGAAGAAAGAGAAGGGAGAAACATCCAGAAACTGTAAGTCTGGTTCTTGTATTAAGAACAAGTGTAAGCTGTGTAGTTATTTCAAGTGAAGCGTTTTTAATTGGCTATCAGCTCACAGCAGGATCACACTCACAAGGGCATCGGTAAGCAGTGTTCTCTGAAAAGATCCATTTTTGCTGTTGCCAGTATTTTATGATCTCATTGGAAACTTGGCTGTGAGTTTTACTCTATATTTATATTATCTGTATCCAATTGAAGGCACAAACCAGGTATGCAACCTCGCATCGGTACACAGTATAATCAATACTGGACCAATCCTTCTGACATGAAACTATCTGCAATAACATTAAAAATATGAAAAATAGAATGGTGCATTTGGCCAATAGTGATAGCCAAGAGGTGGTGATATATGTCTGTCTTCTGCTTGAAAGCAAAAGGAAAATTATAGGAGGTAGGGAGAGATAGGAGGTCCACCTCAGTATTCATAGATGTCCTTTCAGTTTAACAGACGATGTTTTTATTGAAATGCATCTTGGGATATCCTGCCTCCACAGTGTCCTCTTGCATCTGAAAGTAAAATATTGGAATTTGGAGGTACAGTACACACTCAGGTAAGGTTGTAATTCAGAGGCTGGATGATAAGCTATAAGAGTTCGCCATTGAATATAGGAGAGTCATTAACCATGCTTACAGTTTATCCTGATGATCAGAAGTTCACCTATGGTGACTTGGGTAATAAATGCTGGCATAACCAGAGAAACCTGTGCCCCATGAATGAATAGCAACGCATCTTACAAGGAAATGCGAGGTAACCACATGAGCTTCGTGTTGAAAGAAGTTACAGATTGGTTAATGAGTTTGTCCATGAAAACAAATGCTTTGCCTCTAAAAGAGTCAATGAAATCATGAAATGTTTCAGAATTGAAGCAAACCAATCTGTACTGGTGTTCTTTCTTCAATAGACCAGTCTTATCTAGCTGCCTACTAATCCTACTTTTAAACTTTCCTCTTTCTCAACCATTGCCAGTGGAGGGGCATTGGTTGAGAACAAGGAATAATGTAGAGTCAGAGCAACTCAGGGGGTGCTGATTTTCAGTGACATTGTATACTTCACCACAAGGATGTGCCTTTAACACTTCTGTGCAAATTCTGGGAGAAAGAAGAGCAAACAACTTCAAACATTTTACAACTTTGAATGAATATTATAATTGGATGTAAATTCATCAGGATTAACTACAAATAGACTTTCCTTGGTATGTCCACTTACTAATCAATCAGCACTCTCTTCTCAATCAGTCTCAATATTGGTTTTTCCCTTCAATTGGTATTTCTTGCAAATTGATCAGATGAGTTAAAAATAAAAAGTTTCAACAAAATGTATTTTTTTTTATCAGCAACACTGTATTCTCACTCTTCTGGTCATTCCCATATACATTAACCTTCCTCAATTTTATTAAATCATAGTCATTATGGCACAGAAAGAGGACACTCAGCTTGTTAAGTCCATGTCTTTTTATATATCTTTATCTAATTCTCTTGTACACTTAATTTGGGATTATATTCCATTCATATTGGAGAATTCCACATTTTACCAGACTCTTGAAAAAGGCACCTTTTCTCCCCTGCCTTCCTCAGTGGCACAGTATACAGCCTGGAATCTGAGATGCCAGAAATTATGATTCACAACAATAATCTTATTTTCCGAATTCAGAAAACATACAGTGTACAAATGTCTCATTGCAAGGTCTCTAAATTTATCACAAAATATAATCATTTAATAACTGGGGAAAGCAGATTTAATCATTTCCAGGAAGAGCTGTCATATTTCCCTTCAGATATGGTGTTGCCTTCTGTTGGACACAGTGCAGGTCTCCCTTTACACTATCCTGACAATGTGTCTAAACCGCAGGCTCACGACTCTACGCACTGCCAAGAATGTTCTGGAGTGTATCTGGGATTGCTTCCAGTTTGGAGAAGACAGATAGTATAATCAACTGTCTTCTCCTCTAAATCAGGGATGTATTGGGCAGCCTTTTTATCTTTTGCACTTGGACATGATCGTGTTCTGGGTGTAACGCATAAAACTGTTAAAGGTCTCTTGTGGATTTAAATATCACTTGCTCCAATCCGAACAGATTGGATTAAAAACCTTTATTAAGGAAATTAAAACTGCTCAATTTTCCTCCAGCTGAGGTTAGCTCTAGTGATAATTTGCACTTACCCAAGTACAAAAGAAGAAATGTCAACTTTTTCTCTCAAGCCTTCCTTGCTTCTTAAAATCTTTGGAATCTAACCTTATGTCCCTTTATTACTATTTCGTCGTTCATCTCCTTTCTCACTGTCCTTCAGTTGCTCTCACACTGTAGGGGTTGGTAGCTCAGTTGGGTGGATTGTTAACTGCAGGGTTTAATTCTTTGCGCCAACTGAGGTTACCATAAGATCCTTTCCTTCTGAACCCCTCCACTTGCCTGAGCTGTGGTGACCCTCAGGTTAATCCACCACCAGTTGTCTCTCTCTCTCTCTCTCTCTCTCTCTCGTGTCAAATTAGCCCAACTGTCCAGCAGGAATGTAACAATTCACCTTTTTAGTCTCGATCCTTCGGCTGAGTTCCAGGATCAGATAACGAGACATGTATTTCCTGAATTGTGATTCTCAGTGATATTTGCTATTGTTGCAAGAAAGGCGTTTGTTAGGAGGAAATATATTGCTGAGGGCAAAACAAATACTGACACAATGTCTTTTTGAAAGTTACTATAAAAAAAACAGAAAGCAGAATTGTCCCAGGCCCTAAATGACAGACTTTCAATTTTAAGGCGAGAGGGGAAAGATTTAGAAGGGACCTGAAAGGCAACCTTTTTTCACACATAGGATAGTTTGTATGTGGAATGAACAGCCAAAGGAAATGGGCGATGCTGGTACAGGTTACAACATTTAAAAGACATTTGGACAGGTACATGAAAAGGAAAGGTTTAGAGGGATATGGGCAGAGGAAGCCTGGCACAGACAAGTTGTCTGACTCTATGACTGTCTAACATAGGCTATGGTATCAAGAACAAAAGGTTGCATTTTTCAGCAAAGTCTTGGACTTTGAGAAGAGATTGTCACTAGCAAACGATGAGAGGCCTATTAATTGGGCATTATCGCTCATTATCAAGCTCATTATTACCTAATCTCACTTCATTAACATGCAAGCTCCCAGCGGCCAGATAGAAACTGCGATGTCAAGAATTCCTCGTAGGAAGGTTTTAGCTCATTTTTGGCTCCACCAGATCTCCATCATGGACAGCCAAAAAGCCTATTCAGAGAGATGTCAAAGTCCTTCATTTCCCATTGATGTTGATATTGAGGACCAGTGGCTCGAGCAATGAAGTGCATGTCCATGCTCATACCCAGCAGACTCGAGGACTCCTGTACCTGGTGCTCTGCCATTGCATGCCACCCTTGAAGTGGCTGTGGAGGGGACAAGAGTGTCATACACCTCCTTCTGGAATGTGCCTCTGCAAAACAATTCTGGAGAGGAATGTAGTGGGTTTTGCTGAGGTTCGTCCTGAGCAGCGCTATGACACAGGACGCTGTGCTCCATGGTCTGTTTCCTGGGACGCACACTGAAACAACCATCAACTACGCTCGGAGGACCATCACCTTGGTGAAAGACGCTCTTTGTTCTGCCCAAAACCTGTTGATCTACCAATTGAAGAAGTTGACCCTGACTGTGTTGCAGACTGGCACATTCCAAGGTCCAGGGCAACATCGACACACCAAAGCTTGAGGCAGCCGCTGCCAAGATGCCAAGTGGGGAAAGAGCACCATGTAAGGTCCTTCTGCTAAAGAATAATGGGGGGACAGTCAGTAATTGGGCTCCGCTGTTGCCTCAGCTAAATGCCAAGAGGTTGACTGTAAATGCCAAGAGGTTGACGTGGGCGGCACGGTGGCACAGTGGTTAGCACTGCTGCCTCACAGCGCCTAAGACCCGGGTTCAATTCCTGCCTCAGGCGACTGACTGTGTGGAGTTTGCACGTTTTCCCCGTGTCTGCGTGGGTTTCCTCCGGGTGCTCCGGTTTCCTCCCACAGTCCAAAAATGTGCAGGTCAGGTGAATTGGCCATGCTAAATTGTCCGTAGCCTTAGGTAAGGGGTAAATGCAGGGGTATGGGTGGGTTGCGCTTCGGCGGGTCGGTGTGGACTTGTTGGGCCGAAGGGCCTGTTTCCACACTGTAATGTAATCTAAATATAGAGAATGGTAAATGTCAGGACTTAATTTGTTCTCTGTAAGCAAACAAATCATAGATCTGAATGGCTTCATTAACTTTACATGTACATAAAGATTTGTTTTTATGAAGAAAGTTTTGCAATAAGCCTCCATGACAGCTGCAAACCTTCCTGGGGAGCCATCCGATGTACCTGAGGCACCAGGGTCTCAATGGCACTGCAGCAGTATGTATGCAGGGTTTGTGCCCGTGTTCCCAGTGCCTCTGACACACCTGCCTGCTGCACCTCTGTCTGCTGTGTATATGTTAGGAACCACTGAAGAAGTGCCGATACAGTGGAGTCTTCTCACGCCTACGACTGAACAGGAATCATTGACCTTCCCCCTACCGTGCTGGGCATTACTCCAGACTGTGGAGATCATATTAACCCAGATACTGACCACAAACCAGGCTGGCAAGCTCCAGTCTTCCGGCTTGCTTTGCTGGTGCTGAGGGAAGTATTAAACCCTTTCTGCAGCACCCCTTTTCCCACAGGGTCTCCCAGGCCCTACCCATAAAATGAGGTGACAGTGTTAAGTTTGGGGAAATAGGGTGGTAAAACACACTGGGCCTTGTGGAGGGAAACCTTCCCGACAACTTGATAAAATTGACACTTAGCCAAAGTATGGGAAAATGCAACCCATGACAATCAATTGAACATATTGAATAGCAGTAACAAGTCCTTAACCATTGTCTTCATGTAAACACAGTAGGGGCATGGAACAAGTGCAGAAACCTAACAGCAGAGGACATTAATTCCTTTCAAAGCTGCTGTCCAGGAGTAATAGCATTACACGTGGAGGAGGGGGATACAGCACAGTAATCAGAGAGAAAGTCACTGTAGAAGGGTGCACAGGTTAACCTCTTTTATCTTTATTGTTCCTTAAGGAATGGAAATAGATAGAGAGAGTCATAGAGGGTATAGCAAGGAACTAGACCCCTAGGTCCAACTCGTCCAGATATCCTAAATTAATCTAGTCGCATTTGCCAGCATTTGACCCATACCCCTCTAAACCCTTTCTATTAATGTACCTGTAAAATGTTGTAATTTTACCAGCCTCCATCACTTCCTCTGGCAGCTCATTCCCTGGATACAAGATTAATATGAACACTGTAACATTTTGCAGCTTTGCTTCAAATGTACTTGGCACAGTTCTACGACGAATGAGGAAGGCAATCATTAGCCAGAGTTTCTCCTTCCTACTGTTGTTTGGTGACAGTCTGCTGGGAGACTACAGACATCGATTATGGACAGCATTGATCTTGCTTCTACTGGTTTCACAGTCTCCTGGACGACTCATACGAATGGTCAAGTGGGTTTAACCACAAAACTCACAGGATCTCTGCACTCACATGGTGTCAGTGCCTTCAGGAAAGAAGGGCAGGCAATCAGAAGGTTAAAAAAGAACACTTACAAACTGAAGGCATGTAGGACGCAGTGTTTATTGTTGATTGCCACGATCGTTGCTGCAGCTGTGTGTGGAATGGTATCCACCTGCGATAGGCATCATGTGGGATCTCAATCACAAACTGCAT
Organism: Chiloscyllium plagiosum; assembly: GCF_037043375.1. Taxonomy (NCBI): domain Eukaryota; kingdom Metazoa; phylum Chordata; class Chondrichthyes; order Orectolobiformes; family Hemiscylliidae; genus Chiloscyllium; species Chiloscyllium plagiosum. Next base: position 42,837,962 of record NW_028270169.1, read on the forward strand.
CTATCAGTCAACCTGACCCCACTTCAAAGCCTACTGTTATCGTGCAGCAAATACGCAGGCGTTTGTTCAGGAATTTCTCCCTGACTGTGGGTAAAAGGAGAACAAGCTCCCTTATTCAGTGCACATTCTGCTCCACCAAACATAAAAGCACCAGGCACACAAAAGAGATGTGGACCTGCATTGAATTTCAATTCTGAAGGCAGGAGTCTTTATCACGGAACTTCCTTCACAACAAAACAAAAATATTAACTCAGCCGAATCACCCAGACCCTGAAATTACAAACAAGTTTGGACATTATTTACTTGGAATCTGGGCAACCGAGGAGAATTCTGGGAACTAAAGAGGACAATTTAAGGAAATTGTGCTTCTTTACTTCTGAAAAGAGAAGTCTTTGAGGTGGTCTAATGGAAGAATTTGAGACTGAAAGGTGACTGTGAATATTAGCAAAGTTTTCTTTCTGGTGAAGAGTTCAAATACCAGAAGGCATGTCTCTAACCTGAGAAGACTTATTTTGTTTGGTACATTATTTGGTGGTGGAAAGATCAATTGCGTGGAAAAGCAATCAAAGAGATAATTCCTTCTTATCTCAGTTTTCCTTAGAGTCTGACATGAGATTAACGAATGAGGGAAAATACTTGCTTATTTAGGACTTTGCTCAATGGTGTGATTTTGCCTCAAACTGAGTGTTTACCTTTTGTAATCATGTTTATGTTATCTCCCAAAGCAGAAGAAACTGGGTGTGGATATTGTGCTATTGAAGGATCTGACTGATATTTATTACAGCTAACTATTATGCACTGACATTACATTCTTCTGATTTCTATATGTTTGGACTAATATCAAGCTGTTAAATTAACAGAGTAGCATGCTTCCAGCAGGTAATCCCAGAGTAAGATGGAGAATGAGGCCTTTATACCATTGAGTCACATGCTTTGATACAATGCTGATATTTTAAGAATATCTCTGAAAGGTGTACCAACACGCTGACAGTGAGGCATAGTACACCAGTTGAGGCTATAACATTAAAGAATATGGAGAATGTTTCTCAATTGAACGCCATAAATGAAGAAGCTGCCTGGAGGCGTCAAGATTTGGAGATGCCGGTGTTGGACTGGGGTGTACTAAGTTAAAAATCACACAACACCAGGTTATAGACCAACAGGTTTAATTGGAAGCAGGTTTAATCTGAAAGCTAGTGTGCTTCCAATTAAACCTGTTGGATTATAACCTGGTGTTGTGTGATTTTTAACTTTGGAGACGTCAAAGTAGACTGATTGTGAGCTGCCAGAGATTATCAGTGTTGAGAGTGTGTTGCTGGAAAAGCACAGCAGGCCTGATTCCTGATGAAAGGCTCTGGCCCAAAACGTCGATTTTCTTGCTCCTCGGTAAATGCCTGACCAGCTGCGCTTTTCCAGCAACACACTTTCAACTCTGATTTCCAGCGTCTGCAGATCTCACTGCCTCCTGCCAGAGATTATTATACTTTCAATAAAAAGCGCCCTAATTTGGAGGTAGGAATTTATTGCAGATGACTATGAGGAGCCTGGAACAGCGCATTAGGGAGTGGACTTTTCATTGCAGTATTGTGGAGCAGCAGGTAATATGGGTTCAGAATTTACAAAAGCTCAAAACAAAAGCTTTCAGATCCATTCAGATGGAAAACTCTGAAACAGGTTTGGAAAACTGTCTCCAAAATCTTCATCCAGAGATATATGTGAGGAGCTAAGGATCTCTTTAAATAGTTGGCCTCCCAACTCGTTTTGCTGATGCGTGTTTAGCAGGTGCTGCTTGTCAGGTATGCAGGAACACTCTTTTGCATGTATTGTCATGGCGGCAGATTACAACCCTGAATTACTAACAAGCATATTGAACGTTTAGATTAAACATTTTTGTTTAGAGCCAAAACTGCAAGCCAAGCCTGACTGATAAAGTGACTTCTAAGAATGAATTTCACCAACTGCTGGAAGATTCCCTTAAGTGATGCACTTTGTAAATTATCAAAAAAGCTTCAAAGAGAAAGTCTTCAAAAGGCAGAGGTGAAAGGCCATCTGATTACCTCGTCTCAGCCGGCACACATCTCCTGTGAGTTATATTCAAGATGAGTTTTAAGACTAATATTACTATGCTACCCTTCCAGGAATATACAAAATATGGTTAAAAACCTGTAACTGTCTCTGTGTGCTCATGGGCTCATATGCTGGTATGGACTACTGTCCAGTGAAGGTCACAGCTTAAGAATAGCCATTAAATACCCCTGTGCTGCATGGAAAAAGAAAAGATGCTTTCTTGCTCTGAGTGCTGGACGTTAGTCAGTAAACCAATCATGGTTGAAAAGGAAACAGAAAAAGAGAATTTCAGCTAACTTACAAAAGCACAAATCTCAAAATCAACTGGGAACAACTAATAGTAACTTCCATTATCTGCTCTTCATAAAGAAGCGAGTGAAGGATTAGTGCGTCCATTAAATTTTACTTTTTTTGGGCTAATTTCTTATTTCTAATCTGTCTGTCTGCGTGCTGCACTATCATTCCTTCTCATGTTTATTAACTAATAATCCCACTCTTCCTAAGCTCAAGGAACCCCACTTAAATGGGCTCCTTTTAAAACCCACTTTCATTTGTGTTTGGGAGAAAGGTAACTGTGATGGTAGGATCTTTGCTGTGACCAACTCTGGGGAGGGGTTGGTGGTGAATAAAGAAGCCATGATTAACAATTTGGGTATCCTGTTTGGAATCATAAAAAAATAGGAAACCTCATTTGAGAGCTGGCTGTAGAAGCATGTATGAAATTGTCACCTTTATTGAAAGGATCTTCCTGATTTCAATTCATCCCAAAATAGGAATGTGTAACAAAGCTGCTATATACCAGCACCCTTTCTACACTGTGACTAATACTGTCACACTTCTGAGGCAGTGTTTACTGGAAATCATGACATTCATAAGCAGGACCAAATCAATACATCCAGCAGATGCCCATTGTGATTAAGGCTACTGTGGGATGTGGCTTCTCCTATTTAACATAACTCCTAACAAATTGGTCCAATATTCAGTATCATCCATCAATCCCAAAAACTGTCACCTCCTGACCCAATAGACACAATCCTCCTCAAATCGCTCAGACACTATCCTCACCCAAACCCAAAGACCACTCTTACCCAAACACAAGTACTATCCTCACCCAGCGAAAAGAAGGTTTGATATAAATTTACTTTGTATGAAGGACAGGACCATAGTAGCTGGAGTATGCCAGTTAACCCCTCCAGTCTGTTTGCTATAACATTTACTTGTTCTGACTTTAGTTAATACCTTTGGGCTGGTTAGTGGCATCTATCAAGTTTAGATTTAACAACATTCATTGAGCTAGCATTTGCTATTCTTGGAAGAAGGAATTGAAATCTTCTACCAGGAAGAAATGTTTCCTAATGTCTGTGCTGAACTGTCTGGCACTGATCTTAGTGAATCCCTGTCCTACACACAGCCAAAACAGTGGGTGAAGTTTTTCTCTACTGGCCTCTCAGTTTCTTTCAGATACGAAAAGTCTCAATCAGTTTAGACATCTCCTTAAAGACACCTAACTCACAGAGTTAAAGGGAAAATACTGAAATGTGGGGCTCAAACCTGACCAACTCTTTCAAAGAGCTATCACGAGGAAAATGGGTTGAATGGCCTCTTTCTATGCTTCAAGATGCTAGGACTTAAAAATTCCTTCAACTTGCTATATTCCACTGCAAGCACTTCCAGTCAATATAAGTTACAATCTAACTCTTTGACCCTTGGTAACATGCTTTTGAATTTGTACTGTAATTCCTCTTAAGGTGTGCACTCCAGATGTGATCGAGCCAGGGGATTTGTAAAGAAGTAGGAAAACATCCTCTCCTTTATATTCTAGCCTTTGAGATGTTAAGGCAAACATTCCATTTGCCTTTTTGATTATTTTTTTGTATCGGACTTCTAACTTTCTTTGGACCTCCAAAGTTCCTTGCTATTCACAATGTTAAAATAATACTCTGATCTAAACACTCCGAGTATAAGATGGATAATTTCACATTTATCTGGATTTAAATCCATTCATTACAGGTTTTCCCAGATGAACATTGTGTCTGATGCCACCTGAACCCAGGCTCTTTATTGTACAATTAAGGTGGTTAATAATCTAGCAAATAATTGAGGCCCAGCAGAGATTCTTGTGGGTCTATTTTTGCCACCATGTTTGAATTTGAACATATGCCTATTATTCCTCCTAAACTAATCTCCTAATTTAGCTGAATAATTTTAATTTCAAAGCTATAATATGAGCTGCCACTTCTGTTGAATCTATCTGAATGCCTCCCGTAAGTTCATGTAAACCAGCTAGTCATTTCTACATTGCCGATTGTTGTACAATGGCACCATGTGGATATTCCGCCTGTTTCCACAGGAATTGCCTGAGATATTAAATATAGTGAGGAGAAATTGAGGTCTGCAGATGCTGGAGATCAGAGCTGAAAATGTGTTGCTGGAAAAGCGCAGCAGGTCAGGCAGCATCCAGGGAACAGGAGAATCGACGTTTCAGTCATTCTTCAGAATGACTGAAGAAGGGCTTATGCCTGAAATGTTGATTCTCCTGTTCCCTGGATGCTGCCTGACCTGCTGTGCTTTTCCAGCAACACATTTTCAGCCCATATTAAATATAGTTCCTTGGGACAACGACCCTACATTGGGAACCCTCCAAAAGGTTGCTGAGAGACCAGGAGTTCAGAGGGCTTTCAATCACTTAGGCTAAATATCAATTTAGGAAAAGTTACAGGATTAAGACCTACTCTAATTCCAGGGTAACCATTAAACTGAAACCCCAACTCAGCATCATATCTGCAACTACATCTCTCTATGTGAGGGGGTGGGGGTTGGTGGTGTGTAAGAGGGTGGGAGGTAGTGGTATGTGAAGGGGTGAGGGTGATGTGTGAGGGGGTGGGGGTGTGTGAGGGTGTGTGTGAGAGGGTGGGGTGTGTGAGAGTGTGGGGGGTGTGTGAGGGGGGTGTGAGTGTGTAAGAGAGTGAGGGCGTGTGTGATGAGATGGGGTGTGTGGGGGGTGGTGGTTGATGGTGCGTGAGGGGGTGGGGGTGTGTGAGGGGCTGGGGGTGTGTAAGGGGGTGGGGGTGTGTGATGAGGTGGGGGTGTGTAAGGGGGTGGGGGTGTGTGATGAGGTGGGGTGTGTGAGGGGATGGGGTGTATGTGATGAGGTGGGGTATGTGAGGGGGTGGTGGTTGATGGTGTGTGAGGGGCTGGGGGTGTGTAAGGGGGTGGGCGTGTGTGTGATGAGGTGGGGGTGTGTGAGGGGGTGGTGGTTGATGGTATGTGAGGGGGTGGGGGTGTGTGACGGGGTGGGAGTGTGTGTGAGGGGGTGGAGTTGGGGGTGAGTGAGGGGGTGGGGGTGTGCATGTGGGTGAGAGTGTGTGAGGGGTGGGGGTGTGTGTGAGGGGGTGCTGTTGGGGATGTGTGAGGGGGTGGGGTGTGTGAGGGGCTGGGGGAGCATAAGGGGGTGGGGTGTGTGATGATGTCGGCGTGGAGGTGTGTTAGGGTGTGGGGTTTGTGAGGGTGTGGGAGTGTGTGAGGGGATGGGAGTGTGTGAGGGTGTGGGGGGAGTGTGAGGGTGTGGGTGTGTGAGGGTGTTGGTGTGGGAGTGTGTGAGGGTGTGGGGTTTGTGAGGGTGTGGGAGTGTGTGAGGGTGTGGGGGTGTGTGAAGGGGTGGGTGTGTGAGGATGTAGGTTGTGTGTGAGGGTGTGGAGGTTGTGATGGTGTGTGAGGGTGTGGGGTTTGTGAAGGGGGTGTGTGTGAGGGGGTGGGTGTGTGTGAGGGGTGGGGATGTGTGAGGATGCGGGGTGTGTGTGAGGGTGTGGGGGTTTGATGGTGTGTGAGGGTGTGGAGTGTGTGAGGGTGTGGGGTTTGTGAGGGTGTGGGAGTGTGTGAGGGTGTGGGGGTGTGTGAAGGGGTGGGTGTGTGAGGATGTAGGTTGTGTGTGAGGGTGTGGAGGTTGTGATGGTGTGTGAGGGTGTGGGGTTTGTGAAGGGGGTGTGTGTGAGGGGGTGGGTGTGTGTGAGGGGTGGGGATGTGTGAGGATGCGGGGTGTGTGTGAGGGTGTGGGGGTTTGATGGTGTGTGAGGGTGTGGAGTGTGTGAGGGGGTGGGAGTGTGTGAGGGGATGGGAGTGTGTGAGGGTGTGGGGGGAGTGTGAGGGTGTGGGTGTGTGAGGGTGCAGGGGGAGTGTGAGGATGTGGGGGTGTGTGAGGGTGTGGATGTGTGTGAGGGGATGGGGGTGTGTGAGGGTGTGGGGGGAGTGTGAGGGTGTGGGGGTGTGTGAGGGTGTGGGGGGAGTGTGAGGGTGTAGGGGGAGTGTGAGGGTGTGGGGGTGTGTGAGGGTGTGGATGTGTGTGAGGGGATGGGGGTGTGTGAGGGTGTGGGGGGAGTGTGAGGGTGTGGGGGTGTGTGAGGGTGTGGATGTGTGTGAGGGGGTGGGGGTGTGAGGTGTGTGAGGAGATTGATTGAGTGAGACGGTGGTGTTGGGGAGGTGTGAGGGTGTGGGGTGTGTGAGGGGCTGTGGATGCATAAGGGGGTGAGGTCTGTGATGGTGTCGGGGTGGGGGTGTGTGAGAGTGTGGGGGTGTGTGAGGGTGTTGGTGTGGGGATGTGTGATGGTGTCGGGGTGGGGGTGTGTGAGGGTGCGGGGTGTGTGTGAGGGTGTGGGGGGTTGCTGGTGTGTGAGGGTGTGGGGTTTGTGAGGGGGTGGGAGTGTGTGAGGGTGTGGGGGTGTGTGAGGGGGTGGGTGTGTATGAGGGGTGGGGGTGTGTGAGGATGTGGGGTCTGTGTGTGATGTTGTGTGAGGGTGTGGGGTTTGTGAAGGGGTGGGTGTGTGAGGGGGAGGGTATGTGTGAGGGGTAGGGGTGTGTGAGGGTGTGGGGATTTGATGGTGTGTGAGGGTGTGGGGTGTCTGAGGGGGTTGGAGTGTGTGTGGGTGTGGGGGTGTGTGAGGGGGTGGGTATATGAGGGGGTGGGGGTGTGAGGGTGTCGGGGGTGTGAGGATGTGGGGCTGTGTGAGGGTGTGGGTGTGTGTGAGGGGGTGGGTGTGTGGGGTGTGTGAGGAGATTGGTTGAGTGAGGGGGTGGGGATGGGTGTGTGTGTGTGGGATGGTGGTGAATGAGGGAGTGGAGTGTGTGAGGGTGTGGGGGGTTGATGGTGTGTGAGGGTGTGGGGTTTGTGAGGGTGTGGGAGTGTGTGAGGGTGTGGGGGTGTGTGAGGGGGTAGATGTGTGAGGGGGTGAGGGTGTGTGAGTGGTGGGGGTGTGTGAGTGTGTGGGGTGTGTGAGGGGGTGGGGGTGTGGGGTGTGTGAGGAGATTGATTGAGTGAGGGGGTGGGGATGGGTGTGTGTGTGTGGGATGGTGGTGAATGAGGGAGTGGAGTGTGTGAGGGTGTGGGGGGTTGATGGTGTGTGAGGGTGTGGGGGTGTGTGAGGGGGTAGATGTGTGAGGGGGTGAGGGTGTGTGAGTGGTGGGGGTGTGTGAGTGTGTGGGGTGTGTGAGGGGGTGGGGGCGTGTGAGGGGTGGGGGTTGTCAGGGAGTGGGGGTTGTAGTGTGTGAGGGGGTGGGGTGTGTGTGAGGGGGTGGGGGGGTGTCAGGGGGTGGGGTTGTGGTGTGTGAGGGGTCGGTGTGTGTCCAGGGGTGGGAGTGTGTCAGGGAGTGGGGCTGTGTGAGGAGGTGGGGTTTGATGGTGTGTGAGGAGGTGGGGGTGTGTGAGGGGTGGGGTTTGATGGTGTGTGAGGAGGTGGGGGTGTGTGAGGGTTTGGGGGTGTGAGAGGGTGTGGGGTTCTGGTGTGCGAGGGGGTGGGGTGTGTGTGAGGGGGTGGGGATGTGTGAGGGGGTGGGGGGTTGTGGTGTGTGTGTGTCAAGGGGTGGGAGTGTGTCAGGGAGTGGGGATTGATGGTGTGTGAGGGGGTGGGGCTGTGTGAGGGGGTGGGGATTGATGGTGTATGAGGAGGTGGGGGAGTGTGAGGGGGTGGGGATTGATAGTGTGTGAGGAGGTGGAGGTGTGTGAGGGGGTGGGGATTGATTGTGTGTGAGGAGGTGGGGGTGTGTGAGGGGGTGGGGGCTGATGGTGTGTGAGGAGGTGGAGGTGTGTGAGGGGGTGGGGGCTGATGGTGTGTGAGGAGGTGGGGGTGTGTAAGGGGGTGGGGGATTGATGGTGTGTGAGGAGGTGGGGGTGTGTGAGGGGGTGGGGGCTGATGGTGTGTGAGGAGGTGGGGGTGTGGAGGGGTGTGAGGGGGTGGGGATTGATGGTGTGTGAGGAGGTGGGGTGGGGTTGTGTGAGGGGGTGGGGATTGATGGTGTGTGAGGAGGTGGGGGTGTGTGAGGGGGGTGGGGATTGATGGTGTGTGAGGGGGTAGGGGTGAGTGAGGTGGTGGGGGCTGATGGTGTGTGAGGAGGTGGGGGTGTGTGAGGGGGTGGAGATTGATGGTGTGTGAGGGGGTGGGAGTGTGTGAGGGGGTGGGGATTGATGGTGTGCGAGGGGATGGGGCCTGATGGTGTGTGAGGAGGTGGGGGTGTGTGAGGGGGTGGAGATTGATGGTGTGTGAGGGGGTGGGGGTGTGTGAGGGGGTGGGGGGTTGTGGTGTGTGTGTGTCAAGGGGTGGTAGTGTGTCAGGGAGTGGTGATTGATGGTGTGTGAGGAGGTGGGGGCTGTGTGAGGGGGTGGGGGCTGATGGTGTGTGAGGAGGTGGGGGTGTGTGAGGGGGTGGGGCTGTGTGAGGGGGTGGGGATTGATGGTGTATGAGGAGGTGGGGGTGTGTGAGGGAGTAGGGATTGATGGTGTGTGAGGGGGTGGGGGCTGATGATGTGTGAGGAGGTGGGGGTGTGTGAGGGAGTAGGGATTGATGGTGTGTGAGGGGGTGGGGGCTGATGATGTGTGAGGAGTTGGGAGTGTGTGAGGGGGTGGGGGCTGATGGTTTGTGAGGAGGTGGGGGTGTGTGAGGGGGTGGGTGTGCATGAGTGGGTGGGGGTGGGGGAGTGGGGTGTGTGAGGAGGTTGGGTGCGTGAGGGTGTGGAGGTGTGTGAGGATGTGGGGTGTCTGAGGGGGTTGGAGTGTGTGAGGGTGTGGGGGTGTGTGAGGGGGTGGGTATATGAGGGGGTGGGGGTGTGAGGGTGTCGGGGGTGTGAGGGTGTGGGGCTGTGTGAGGGTGTGGGTGTGTGTGAGGGGGTGGGTGTGTGGGGTGTGTGAGGAGATTGGTTGAGTGAGGGGGTGGGGATGGGTGTGTGTGTGTGGGATGGTGGTGAATGAGGGAGTGGAGTGTGTGAGGGTGTGGGGGGTTGATGGTGTGTGAGGGTGTGGGGTTTGTGAGGGTGTGGGAGTGTGTGAGGGTGTGGGGGTGTGTGAGGGGGTAGATGTGTGAGGGGGTGAGGGTGTGTGAGTGGTGGGGGTTTGTGAGTGTGTGGGGTGTGTGAGGGGGTGGGGGCGTGTGAGGGGTGGGGGTTGTCAGGGAGTGGGGGTTGTAGTGTGTGAGGGGGTGGGGTGTGTGTGAGGGGGTGGGGGGGTGTCAGGGGGTGGGGTTGTGGAGTGTGAGGGGTCGGTGTGTGTCCAGGGGTGGGAGTGTGTCAGGGAGTGGGGCTATGTGAGGAGGTGGGGTTTGATGGTGTGTGAGGAGGTGGGGGTGTGTGAGGGGTTGGGGGTGTGAGAGGGTGTGGGGTTTTGGTGTGTGAGGGGGTGGGGTGTGTGTGAGGGGGTGGGGGTGTGTGAGGGGGTGCGGGATTGTGTTGTGTGTGTGTCAAGGGGTGGGAGTGTGTCAGGGAGTGGGGATTGATGGTGTGTGAGGAGGTGGGGGCTGTGTGAGGGGGTGGGGGCTGATGGTGTGTGAGGAGGTGGGGCTGTGTGAGGGGGTGGGGATTGATGGTGTATGAGGAGGTGGGGGTGTGTGAGTGGGTGGGGATTGATGGTGTGTGAGGAGGTGGAGGTGTGTGAGGGGGTGGGGATTGATTGTGTGTGAGGAGGTGGGGGTGTGTAAGGGGGTGGGGGATTGATGGTGTGTGAGGAGGTGGGGGTGTGTGAGGGGGTGGGGGCTGATGGTGTGTGAGGAGGTGGGGTGGGGTTGTGTGAGGGGGTGGGGATTGATGGTGTGTGAGGAGGTGGGGGTGTGTGAGGGGGTGGGGCTTGATGGTGTGTGAGGGGGTGAGGTGGTGGGGGCTGATGGTGTGTGAGGAGGTGGGGGTGTGTGAGGGGGTGGAGATTAATGGTGTGTGAGGGGGTGGGAGTGTGTGAGGGGGTTGGGATTGATGGTGTACGAGGGGATGGGGCCTGATGGTGTGTGAGGAGGTGGGGGTGTGTGAGGGGGTGGAGATTGATGGTGTGTGAGGGGGTGGGGGTGTGTGAGGGGCTGGGGATTGATCGTGTGTGAGGGGGTGGGGGCTGATGGTGTGTGAGGAGGTGGGGGTGTGTGAGGAGGTGGAGATTGATGGTGTGTGAGGGGGTGGGGGCTGATGGTGTGTGAGGAGGTGGGGGCTGATGGTGTGTGAGGAGGTGGGGGTGTGTGAGGGGGTGGAGATTGATGGTGTGTGAGGAGGTGGGGGCTGATGGTGTGTGAGGAGGTGGGGGCTGATGGTGTGTGAGGAGGTGGGGGTGTGTGAGGGGGTGGGGATTGATGGTGTGTGAGGAGGTGGGGGTGTGTGAGGAGGTGGAGATTGATGGTGTGTGAGGAGGTGGGGGCTGATGGTGTGTGAGGAGGTGGGGGTGTGTGAGGGGGTGGGGATTGTTGGTGTGTGAGGGGTTGGGGGCTGATGGTGTGTGAAGAGGTGGGGGTGTGTGAGGGGGTGGGGTGTGTGTGAGGGGGTGGGTGTGTGTGAGGGGGTGGGGGTGGGGTTGTGGGGTATGTGAGGAGATTGGGTGTGTGAGGGTGTGGAGGTGTGTGATGGTGTGGGGGTGTGTGAGGGGGTGGGAACTGATGATGTGTGAAGGGGTGGGGGTGGGTGCGGGGGTGTGGGCTGATGGTGTGTGAGTTAGTTGCTGCATTAGTTCTGAAAGTCTCTGACATGCCCTTTTCAGGGTGTGTCCAGCCTCTGACTGAAGACTAGAAGACCCGGGGCATTCTCTCTATCTCTTAAATTTATTGACTTGCTCAGTCACTGCATCCTTTGTTACAGATTCCAAACAATTCCATTTCAGATGTAGATTACCTGGTCTAGAATTTCCAGATTTCTTCCCCTCACCTTAAACATTGGAGCTACATGCCCCAGTCAAAGGGATGATTCCTGAGTTGAGAGAATTTTCGAGAATTATGACTAAAACATCTGCAATCTTCTAATGACTTTCAACCCCTGATATGAAAATCAAGCCCAGTCGCTCCCTCTGATTACCAGACTTTAAGGACTTCTTTCCCTGAAACTGTTTCCTTGCTTACATTAGCTTCAGCTAGTTACTGATGAAATGATGACTGCCAGCTCCATTGCAATATACACATTTTTCTGACAATATTGATTAAATGTACAGCTAGCAACTATAAAGATTGCTTACGTTACACTGTCCCTTTGGGATCCTGTGGTAAAGTGACAGCATCCCAATTTCAAGAGTAGAGTGTTCAGAATCATGTCCCACGTCAGGATAGCCACATTTGAAGATGGATTCAGAAACAAAACTTCACGAGAGCGGTTCCGTGGTGCAGTGACAATGTCCCTATCTCTGGGATAGAAGGTCCGAGTCCAAGTCTCATGTAGATTAGATTAGATTACTTACAGTGTGGAAACAGGCCCTTCGGCCCAACAAGTCCACACCGACCCGCCGAAGCGCAACCCACCCAATACCCCTAGATTTACCCCTTATCTAACACTACGGAGAATTTAGCATGGCCAATTCACCTGACCTGCACATCTTTGGACTGTGGGAGGAAACCGGAGCACCCGGAGGAAACCCACGCAGACACGGGGAGAATGTGCAAACTCCACACAGTCGGTCGCCTGAGACGGGAATTGAACCCGGGTCTCTGGCGCTGCGAGGCAGCAGTGCTAACCACTGTGCCACCGTGCCGCCCGTACTCTGGAGATGTTTCATAAACTTTCCAAACAGCTTGATTCAAAATACTTCTTCACTCGTTTTCTTGACTGTTAATTTTTAGTTAGAATGTTATCAATCTGTGAAGATTCAAATTCAACATCAGCAATGAGTGGAACTGGGTTGGTTTCTCACTCCTTCATTGTTGGGTACTCAGTCCTCCTCACTGGTGTACACCCACTCGCTGGGCAGCAGGTTTGCTCTTCCTAACACTTAAGCAGGTCCCCACTCATTCATTCATTCACGCAAATACTTTCCTCTTCACTAATGATCTGATTGTACCCCACTTTTTGACCATGGCAAACTGTCGTCAGAGATATTCAAGCAGTGCAGCCCCCTTGGCAAGGGGGTCAGAGTGGTCAGAGCACAAAACTGTGAAATTCCTTCACAAATCACGTTACTGTATCACAACTGAAGCAGGCAGGATACTGGTTTCAACGTTAAATTAATTACAGGAAGTGAAATAATGAAAGGTAAAGAAAGCTGAAATGAAGAGAGAAAGAAACAGAAAGAAAAAGATATAAAATATAAAATAGTTATGTTTATAAGCTGGTTAGAACAGTTAAAAACTGAAGGATGGAATGTGTCAATTATGAAAGTTAAATTTCCATGCTGGAAAGGGCTCTTGTAAAAATGAAAATGTTCTGCATTGTTAAAAAGATATTTAAACTGGTAAGGACAAGACCTAATTATTTTGATGAGACACATCTGCATCAATCCGGAAATCCAACAGTGAATTGACACCTTTGTGCTATTCACAGTGGGTGTTTTTGATGGTGGAGTTGTTGTTATTGGGAGAGGTTATATATCCAGGGAAGAATAACAAAGCAAGGGAATACCTAATAAACAAGAGGATATTGAGATGGGGAAAGGAAATGAGAGATCTTGGTGTGCACAGTGTGACAACACTATTAACCTTGTTTCACTGAGGGATGGTCTCGTCTTATTAACTTAATTGAAATTTTTGTGGCAGTGAACGGAGGATTGATTAGGATTGTGTGATGTTTGCCATCTACATGTTTTTCATTAGGTATTTAACAAAAACGCACAAGACAGACTGGTCAGGAAAGGTAAAACACGTGGGCTACAGGGGTAAGTGGAAAGTTGGATCCAAAGTTGACTCAGCGACAGGTAAAAAGTTTATATTTATGATTTTGACTGAAATGTGGGAGATATATTTGGGATTACTTTCCTCTCCAATGATAATCCATGTAGACCAAACAAAATTACAACACAACAAGTTAGCACAGACTGTTAGGAAGGTGCACTGTTCTTTAGCCATGCGACTCCTGAAGAGGTATTCATGCAGCGTCAAGATGACTGAGTGTGGGCGGTTGACTGTCAGACATGACCTATGTGTTTGAGACCATGGCTACAAGGGCACAAAAAACATTTGAGTAGTAGCTGTCCATCAGGTGTTGGAATGAAGAGGGGAAATCGATGAAACTACAATCACTAGGAGAGTGGTGTTGTGCAAAATGACAGAGCTCTGGGCTGTCAAGTCTCTGGGTCTAAATGGACCTCTCATGGTCTTAGGGGACAAGACTAATGAGGTAGTACATGTGCTTATATTAATTTTCCAAAATTTCCTAGATTCAGTTTCATCAGACTGGTAAGTAACAAGTGTAACATCTCTATTCAAGAAGAGGGAGGCAGAAAACAGGAGATTATAGGCCAACTAGCTTGTAATGTGTCAAGGTAGACAGGCAGGAGGCTGGAAGAGCACAGCAAGCCAGGCAGCATCAGGAGATGGAGAAATCAATGTTTTGAGTGTAACGTAATGTGTCATGGGCAGACTATAAGACCATACAATATAGGGCCAGAATTAGGCCATTCAGCCCATCAAGTCTGTTCTTCCTTTCAATCATGGTTGATATGTTTCTCAACCCCATTCTCCTGCCTCCTCCCCATAACCCTTGATCCCCTTACTAGTCTAAAACCTATGTATCACTGTCTGAAACACAGTCAATGACTGTCAGAATCAATCATTAAGGAGGCAATAGCTGGGTTCTTAGAAAAACTCAAGGTAATTGGGAAGAGTTCATAAAGGGGAAATCATGTTCAATGAAATCATCACAATTGTTGAATGGCATAACATGTACTGTGGATAAAGGGGAACTTGGAGACTTGCTGTATTTAGAGTTCCAAAAGGTTTTTCACAAGATGCCATATCAAATGCTATTGGTGAATAAAAAAGCTCATGGCGGTGAGGGTTAGCATCTTAGATCGGATAGAAGATTATTTTTCCCCAACCAGCTAGAGTGTGCATAAATGGGTCCTGGACTGATTGGAAAGTATAACAAGTGAAATCTCTCAGGGTGGGATGCACAGTTATTACAATTTACATCAATGATTTGGATGAGGGGAGTAAAAGGGTTAAATTTATAGATGGCATAAAGGTAGTATATTCTTAAGAAGTGAAATATTGATATATGGAGTGAGCGTGCAAAAATCTGACTGATGCATTATTATAATGAGAGAAATTGTGCAATTTGCTTTGTTAGGAAGTTTGAAAGAGTATTACTGGATCAGAGAGCAACTGCAGAATTCTAAGGCACAGAGGGATCAAGGTATCTTAGTGCATGAGTCAGAAAGGGTTAGTGTGCAGATATTACAAATGGTTAAGAAGGCAAATAGGATGCCATTCTTTTATTATGAGAGGACTTGCACTTAAAATTATGGATGTTATGCTTCTGTTATCGAGGGCATTGGTGAGGCCACACCTTGAATACAGTGTGCAGTTGTTCGCTCCTTATTTGAGGAAGGATGTAAATGCATTGGAAGCAGTTCACAGGATGTTTCCTGGATTGATAGCTAGAATGAGTGGTTTGTCTGATGAGGGTGTTTGGGCTGGGCTTGCTTCCACAAGACTTCAGAAGAGTAAGGGCTGACTTGATCGAAATGTATACAATCCTGAATGATCTTGACAAGGTGGACTCTTGTGGGTGAGCCCAGAACTGGGGAACACTGCTTGAAAATGAGGAGTCAGCCTTTCAGAATCGAGATATCGAAGAGTACTTTTTTTTTCTCTCCTATTGTGTGACTTTGGGACTCTGTACTTCAGAATAAGGTGGAGGTGGGGAGGCGGAGGGGGGGGGGGGGGGGTGTGGGGAGGCGGGGGGGTGGAGGGGGAGTTGCTTAAATACCCTTAAGTTAGGTAGATTCTCCTTAGGGGAATCAAGGATTATGAAGGGTAGGTGGGAATGTGGAATTCAAAACAAACAGATTGGCTATGAACTTCTTTAATGTTGTAGCACGCTCAAAGGGGCTGACTGGCCTACTTTCCCTCCTATTTCATATGTTCGTCTATCTGGGTAACTGGGCAATTTGGGGAAATAAAGTTATTCATTGGGGGAGGGCAAACAAACCAAGCAAATGCCCAAAAGTCAGGGGGTTATTGAGAGTTTTGGTGGGGATGGGAGACCTTGGAATGCATAACCAAAAGTCCCTGAAGGTCACAGGATAGTTAGATGAGGTGACAAGGCGAGATTATTTCTTCATTGGGTGAGGTCTTGAATACAAACTCAAGGATGTAAAGCTGGAGGTGTAAAAGACCCTAAATACTCCAAAGCTAGGGTTTTGTGTCCAGTTCTGGTCATCACATTAGATGAAGGACAGTACAGCCCCAAGATGTTCCCAGGGCTTGAGAATTGCAGCTATGAGGAAAGATTTGACCTGAGGACAGTCAGGGGTGACCCGTGGTGTACAAAGTAATGAGGGGCTTGGATAAAGTGGACAGGAAAGGCCAGCTCCCCTAGTGGAGAGATCAGTTACCAAGGAGCACAGATTGAAAGGGATTGGTAGAAAGTTGGAGGCGACATGTGGAGGGTGCTGTGAGTCTGGAATTCACTGCCCAGTTTATGGTTGAGACAGAAGCCTTTAACCCAATTCGAAAGGAACCTGCACGTGTCTTGAAAGCATTGGAACCTGCAAAGTGATGGACAAGATTAGAAAGTGGGATTAGAACGGCAGCCAGTTTATTCAGCTGGCACGGACACGATGGGCTCTTTCTGTGCTGTAACTTCTTTATTGTTCTATGGTTTTAGGAGTGGCGCATGTCAAACCAGTAACTACTAGTTTTCATGTTTAATTGTGCATCTCTGCTGGCTAGATCAGTTGCTATCCATGTTGCTCATAATGGTAGGTGCTATTATCCTCACGGTCAAAGTCTGCCTCACTATGTACTTCATTACATGAACTTACTTAATTCACCAGCAATGTACAACATCATCGCTTCTCAGCTCTTGTTGGATGAGTCCAATTTCTGAACCCAGCCCAGTCTTATGTGAAGAAATGCTTCCTGATATTAGTCCTGTTCTTGACTAGTTAATACTATGTCTTTTGTTCTGCAATTGTGATGTAGAATCAAATGTTTGCAGATTCCTTTCAATAGGTGGGCATTACGCCCATTAGTTGATGGGGTAGTATTGTACATTCCCCATTTTAACATATTTCCTAGATACTGTGTACAGCCCTTTGATCTGCCACAAGTAGCTTTGATGTAAAACTATGAAAGAGCCTGAAACAGACTGGGATTGTGTGTTTATCAAATTTGGAATCACATTTCTCTGCCACTTGGATCCAGTTTTGATAGTCTATCCAGAATCAAATGATGTGTTATGAGCTGTTATTTACTTTACTTCGCTCGGGTAATAAATAGAGAAAGTTCAAAGCTTGTTAAATGGCAGGCACCTCTCTCAGAAGATTTATAAGGTTTCCAGTTGGGAATGTGGCCTGGATGTGGGGGAGACGGACAGAGTTTTTGTTGGAGGTTTTACTGGGAGAAAGGTGCCATTTCACTGTCATTGAATGCGGATGATGTACATCCCTTTAAAAATAAACTGTACAATTTGCTGTCACAAATACACCCAAAAAACATGTCAATAATCACTGAGCAGATGTTTGTTTGATACAGCATCCTGTCAAGTGGTATATAAGCTGGCTTTTGTTTTATTCCAGAAGTTGAATGATCCACTCAGTTGTCTCCTTTACCATTCCCGAAGTTGCTAACTGCTTGTAGGAGGAAAGCTGGCTCCTGGACATTGGAGCTCTCTGCTGCGACCTTCATCCAATGCCTCTGCTTCCAGACAATTGCAGCCCAGGCTGACTATCGACAGAAGGCTTTGTAAATTGCTGCCTCAACGTGTGGGATTGGATCCTCCTAACAGAAGGGGGTTGGTTAGTTCAGCTGGCTGGAAGGCTAATTTGTGATGCAGAGTGATGCCAACAGCATGGGTTCAATTCCCAGAACCTGCTGAGATGACCATGAAGGACTGTCCCTCTCCACCTGTCCCCTTGCCTGAGGCAAGGAGACCCTCAGGTTAAACCATCATCAGCCATTGATACCCTTCGATGAGGGAGTAGCCCTGTGGTGATTTTATCTTTACTCTTCATTGCATTATTTAACAGTGAGGTTCACTAGAGTTCTCTGGTATGTGGATGCACAAGCCACCAATAGTGGAACCAAGGATTACAGATCATCTGCACATTGATGAAATGGGAGTCCTTCATTTGATTGAACTCCATAATGTTGTCGTGCTGCTCCAGCCATTGGAGATTACAGAGTCGTCCTGGAATCAAACCCAGGCTCTTCCAACCTTATTGCAAACATTGGACTGAATCATGCTATATTTTGACTAAATGTCAATTTCTTTGAGTTTCACAGGGGGTTTCTCTCCATGAGGCCCAGTGAGATTTTTCCCCGTCTCATTAACTAGGTAAAAACAATGACTGCAGATGCTGGAAACCAGATTCTAGATTAGAGTGGTGCTGGAAAAGCACAGCAGTTCAGGCAGCATCCGAGGAGCAGGAAAATCGACGTTTTGGGCAAAAGCCCTTCATCAGGAATACAGGCAGAGAGCCTGAAGGGTGGAGAGATAAGCTAGAGGAGGGTGGGGGTGGGGAGAAAGTAGCATAGAGTACAATAAGTGAGTGGGGGAGGGGATGAAGGTGATAGGTCAGGGAGGAGGTTGGAGTGGATAGGTGGAAAAGAAGATAGGCAGGTAGGACAAGTAATGGAGACAGTGCTGAGCTGGAAGTTTGGAACTGGGGTGAGGTGGGGGAAGGGGAAATGAGGAAACTGTTGAAGTCCACATTGATGCCCTGGGGTTGAAGTTTTCCGAGGAGGAAGATGAGGTGTTCTTCACTGTCTACCCTGCCCTATGGTATCCCTCCAATGGCCATCCTGGTTTTACCACCCTTTGCAGCTGCTCACTGCATATACTGGACTAGACTGGCAGTGCCACTTTTAAACTCTGACTCAACATTTGGCTAAGCATCTGCTCCATCATGGCCCGGGTCAAGGAATGGGTGGCATGATATCAGCTGTCTTCATCAATCAGGGATTTTCTTAATGGTATAATGACCAGTCTAGCAAGGCCCCTGGATCCTCGAATGCAGCAGGTACACCAGAGTGCTCTAGTATGTAGACCCCCTGGCACATGCCACAGTACCAGGCAAAGACCACCATGGAGTGTAGTTGTGGGTGCAAAACTGAGAGATCCCACACAGGCCATGTGATCAAATGTCTGGATTGAGACCTTCATCCAGGACCTTCTGGCTCAAGTTATGTTGCTGCCAATGAGCCAAAAACTATCAACTGAAAGAGGAAAGAAGAATTGACAGGAACTCAGAGTTTTGGTATGAACAGAGAGAACCTTTTCATTCATTGGAACTAGTCATGTAAGAGTTCAAAGTGACTGCACCTTCACAGCCCACTGGAGAGGACGGTCTCTCACTCCTGCAAGAGTCAGTTCTTGAACCAGTGCCCAGCACAGATCCATCACAGTATCCCAGGACACATGGAGTCTGTGATAATGCTGCGCCTCACTCATCCCAAAAATAATGGATTCAAGGGTGACCCTGATGACACTCCTCCATATAATAAGCCATGCTGCATCCCGAGGGCTATGTATGGCGTTTTCACGGCTCTGTGGGAAAGCCACCTACAGTACAGGTGCTGCACTGGCTGAGTGAACAACACAGAACAGAGTATTGGGATTGTTTCATATGCTGAACCCTTCCCAGCCCAGCCCCTTATTGGCCATGAAAGGTCCCATTGCATGAAGCACCGTCCATCATTATACGCAATAATGGCCACTATCAAGCTACCTTGAACTCTAGATTTTGTTTCAATCAAATTCAAACTTTAATCATCTGTCATGGTGGGATTTGAACTCATGCTTTTAGAACATTAGCTTGTGGTTCTGGATTACTAGCCCAGTAACATACCATCATAGGTGTAAAGGGGATTGGTTCCATGTCTTACAGCAACCCCTTGGAATCTGGCATGTATGGTTCAGCATTTGAACCCCACTCTCATTGTACATGCATTTCAGGTGCTCAATGACATGATTGGAAGCAAAATGTAGCTGCGTTTTGATTGATACCTTTGCCCCCTCAGTGCCCTCTTGTCCAGCAGAAGTGGAGCACATGGTTTTTGCCCATCGGCATATTGCCGACTTTGCCTGCCCTGTTCCAGTTGCAGGTCACTTCCAGCTAATGACAAGGGCACAGCTCACAGAAGGCACTCCCAGCACTGGGCTCTGCCTGGTCACCACATTCTCCACCAGAACCTGCACATGCCTTTTTGCCTTGCACTTCCTGAATAGCCCATCACAAATGATTTCTCCACATGTGGAAAGGCCCACCTAGATCAACTGCTCCACCTCCAACTTTTCTCCATAACCCCAAGCACACTATGGACTTGTACACTTCCCTCCATGGAGACCACTGTGGTGGTCTGTGCTAACTCAATTCCCAGACTAGTACCTTTACTCTTGGACTGTGCAACTTTATAAAGAACGGATTAAGAGCAACCAATGAATGAAAAGGTTCTCTCTGTTCATACCAAAATTCTGAGTTCCTGTCAATTCTTCTTTCCTCTTTCAGTTGATAGTTTTTGGCTCATTGGCAGCAACGTCATTTGAGTCAGAAGGTCCTGGATGGGAGTCTCAATCCAGACACTTGATCACACGATCCAAACTTATCTTTCAATGCTGAAACTGCACTGTCAAACACTGTCATGTTACAAGCGAGATGATAAGGTCTAAAATAGAACAAAGAACTGTGAGGGCTAGAAATCTGAAACACTAAACAGAAACAGAAATTGCTGGAGAAACTCAGCAGGTCTGGCAGCTACTTTAGTCTGCAGAAGGGTCACTGGACTTGAAACAGTGACTTTACTTCCACCCCAGAGATGCTGCCAGACCTGCTGAGTTTCTCCAGCTATTTCGCTTTTTATTTGTGATAAACTACGATTTGCCTGGTTGTATGTATAGTGGGTATGTAAAATGTCCCATGGCAATACTTGAAGAAGACCATGATGTTCCCCTGAAGTCTGGTTGACATTCCTTCCTAAAAGCCCATATAAGGAGGTGGTGGTATGATGGTATGTTCCTGGGCTAGTAATCCAGAACCACAAGCTAATGCTCTAAGAGCATGAGTCCAAATCCCACCATGACAGATTATTAAAGTTTGAATTTGACTGAAACAAAATCTAGAGTTCAAGCTAGCTTGATAGTGGCCATTGTTGAAAAAGCCCATTTAATTCACTTAATCCCTTTCAGGAAGGAAATCTGCTATCCATGCCTAGCCTAGCTTACATATGACTCAAGATCCACAGAAATGTTGCTGACTCCTAACCTCTCTAGGCAATACATGCTGAACTAACCAGTGACACTTCCACCCTGTGAATGAATAAGAATAGATCAATGATGGGTATACTGGTCATTTTGCTGTGTGGGATCTTGCTTTGTATAATCTGATTATTTATTGCCCTTGTGTAACTAATAAGCAACTAGATCCAAATAGGCTCCTCCACCATTTCTACAATATGTATTAGTATGCAGGCTTGGCAATATAATCACAGTGTGTAAGGTGCATGGATCCGCATGGAACGGGCATGGTTTAACTACATGGAACATTGTTTATATTCGTGTGCACACCAATTAAAACGTGGGAAGATATCCCCAGTTGCAACATCAGCCACGTGCAGGTAGACTGAGTGAAGGGTTGGAATGAGGTGGTGATGTAGGGGACCAGTTACTGCTCATGTTTCATGCCAGTGGAGTTGAGAAGGAAAAATCACGTCATTGAGAAACTGTTCAACATCGTGGGTATCTCAAAGAGAGCCACAGTAACGGTGACAGTGGAGTGCACTGGTTTGAAAATGTTTTGATTGAAGTGACGCCACCAATCTCACATTTTGTCCATTGAATATTTTGGTGCAGGGCTCACTTGCTACTTTTATTAGCGATTGTTAACAGCACAGCTGGCTAAGTGCTGAAATACTCAAAAAAAAAACAGATTTTGCTGAAGAAACTCAGCACCTGTGAAGAGAAAACAGAGTTAATGTCTCGATTGCAGTGATCCTTCTTCAGAACTGCTAGCAGTTAGGAAAATGTGGTATTTATGCTGACAATGTGGTGGTTGGGGAAGGGAAAATAGTCAATGGAGAGGTGGAGACGGAACCCAGAGAAAGGAAAAGAAAAGCAGACAAAGCCAGTATCCATAGTACTTTGTTGTATTTTAATTTGTACATGCTGGTTTATTTCATAGTTTCATACACAGTTTGGGGAATAATGGGGAAATATCGGAAGGATTAACAGGATCAACCATTCATGAATGGTCAGATGCTCATCAAAGTTATTTTGCTAAGTCCTCCTGGTGCTTGCAAATTGAACTTAGGCAGCTGAATAATGGTGAAGTTATCAGCAATAACCAGAAAGACCACAGTTGGTTGATGGAGCATATTACTGGTCCAACTTCCAAGGATCCTGCCTGAGCCATACAATTTTGATTCCTCGTGTGTTGTATATGTGCAAACACAGCCTGTATTGAGTACAGTGTGAAGTTCAACGTTCAATGTGGGTCTGGGGTAACCAGGGACTCAGAACGCTGCAGGCACTCCCGTCTCAGAGATAGGGTGGTCTCACAGTTGTTGTGGCCCCTTCACCATATTAATGCAGACCCCGCTCCTGGATCATAGAGTCACAGAGGTGTTAGAGTGTAGCAGGAAATCCATTCAGGCCATTATTTCTGCACTGGGCTCTTCAAATGACCATCATTACTTCTGGGCAATTTCCTCATACCCTTGTACATTTTTTCTATCTAATATCCTTCTGAATGCTCCAATTGAAATGCCTCCACCATACATCCAGGCAGTGCTGAAGCAGTGATGATGGAGGTTCATCCCTTGTTGTCCATTCCACCCTGACTCACTGTGCAGTGAAATGTGCTCCGCCCACGCTGCAGGCTCTGCCACTAATGATTGCTCTGAGATCCAAAATCCCTCCTAAACAAGAACATAAAAGCTAGGAGCAGGAGTAGGCCGTCCGGTCCTTCGAGCCTGCTCCACCGTTCAGTAAGATCATGGCTGATCTTCTCATGACCTCAGCTCCACTCATCCATCCTCTCTCTATAACCCTTAATTCCTTTACTGTTCAAAAAAATTATCTATCAAACCTTTAAAGGTATTCAGTGAGGAAGTCTCAACTACTTCACTGGGCAGGGAATTCCATAGATTCACAACCCTCTGGGTAAAGAAGTTTCTTCTCAATTCAGTCTTAAATCTGCTCCCCCTAATTTTGAGGCTACGCCCACTTGTCCTAGTTTCACCTGCCAGTGGAAACATCCTCTCTACTTCTATCTTACCTGTTCTCTTCATATTTTTATATGTTTCTATAATATCACCCCCCAATTCTTCCAAATTCCAATGAATATAATCCCAGTCTACTCAGTCTCTCCTCATAAGCCAACCCCCTCAACTCTGAAATCAACCTAGTGAACCCCCTTTGCACCCCCTCTAGTACCAGTACATCCTTTCTCAAGTAAGGGGACCATAACTGCATGCAGTACTCCAGGTGTGACCTCACCAGCACCGTGTACAGCTGCAACATAACCTCTCTGCTTTTAAATTCAATCCCTTTAGCAATGAAGGACAAAATTCTATTTCCCTTCCTAATCACCTGCTGCACTTGCAGACCACTTGTGATTCATGCACGGGTACCTCCAAGTCCCTCTGCACAGCAGCATGCTGCAATGTTTAACCATTCAAGTAATAGTCCTGTTTACTGTTATTCCTACCAAAATGGATGAGTTCACATTTATTAACATTGTATTCAATCTGCTACATCTTTGCCCACTCACTTAAACAATCTATGCCCCTTTGCAAAGTTTCAGTCCTCTGCACACTTTGCTCTATCACTCATCGTAGTGTCATCTGCAAACTTTGACACTCTACACTCCAAATTGTCTATGTAAGATGTGAATAATTGAGGTCTCAACACTGGTTCCTGAGGCACACCACTAGTAACTGATTGTCAACCAGAAAAGCACTCATTTATCCCCAGTCTTTGCTTCCTGTTGGTTAACCAACCCTCTGTGCTCTTGTTCTTTCTATTCCCACTTTAGGTCATTTGCAGCAATAGTGTTGAGCCCAGCCACTGGTGGGATGCTGATACTGAAGGAGAGGAAGATGGATATAAGGGGAGTAAGACTGAGAAGCAGCAGCAGGCAGCTGTGATGGATAAGGAGCACTCAGCTCTGGGGGAGATCGCAGACTCAGGGCCCCTCACGATATGTGGGGTGCACAGGCAGTCCACAGTTTACCAGCTCCTGCTCTATTTCCTGGTGATGAGTGAGGTTTAGGTGCTGTATGTCCTGTGACACAGTGATGGGACTGTGCCGATTGCTGGAATGGACCCTGGAGGCTGCAGGAGTGGGAGGCCATCCTCTTTCAGTATCTGTCAAGGTCACTATGGTGCTGAACATCCACGGCTGGGGGTGAGGGGTGACTCTGGTATAGTGCAGACGG
This sequence comes from Chiloscyllium plagiosum, assembly GCF_037043375.1. Lineage (NCBI taxonomy): Eukaryota > Metazoa > Chordata > Chondrichthyes > Orectolobiformes > Hemiscylliidae > Chiloscyllium > Chiloscyllium plagiosum. The sequence goes on from NW_028270169.1 coordinate 42,861,835, forward strand.
AGTGTGCTGCTTCATCCCATTGAGGAACCAGGGCAGGGGGAGCGATCGCTTGAGGAGGAAGATGAGGACATTGAGGAGAAAGCTGTATTTATCCATGGCAGAGCCGAGCCAATAAGAGCTGGGTGCAGCAGACAATCGTGGACGTGATGCTGAAACCTGGTTTGCAATTTCAGGACAAACATGAGCCTTTGTTTGCTCTGTTTCTGTTCCTGTCTGCTGCCTGTAAAGACATGTTTGTATCTGTCTGAACGGTTTCCTGGATGTGATGTCCACCTCCTGGACAATGACAGGCTGTGGCTTTCACTGGGGACAGAGAAGTGCTGACATGGAGAGGGTGTTCAGGCAGGAGGTAGTGACAGGCAGGGTGAAACAGTGGTTAAACAGTGACTCTGGGTGACAGAATCGGGTTATTGATGTGGGAGGGAGTGTTGGCTATGCTGGTTCTGTGTTTGGCTGTGCCATTACACTATCGATGACGGGCAATGCCGAATTGCCGACAATTATCCAGCTGCATAGCAACCTCTTTAAGATGCTCAGTGTTTAGTGGATAGAGACAAAAACAAACTGCAGATGCTAGAATCCAAAGTGGACAGGTAGGAGGCTGGAAGAACACAGCAAGCCAGGCAGCATCAGGAGGGGGAGAAGGGTTATACCCGAATCGTTGACTTCTCCACCTCCTGATGCTGCCTGGCTTGCTGTATTCTTCCAGCCTCCTGCCTGACCACAGTGTTTAGTCGATAGCCACTCAACTACAGGTTCTTCTGGCAATGGCTTGTGCCAAGATGGAGCAGGAATTGGATGTGAGTTGCCATGGCAGTGTGGTTGCCATGGCAGTGTAGTATGTTGTGCGTTTGGTAAGATATGGTGAGGGAACTCATTCAGCCTGGTGGCAAAAATCATCCCAAAACTCAACCCAATTTGGAGTCAGCCAAACAGAAAAGTAAAATTCAGCCCAATGACTCCTTCAACAATCTTGCTAAACAAAGCCCAAATAATTTCCCCAAACATCTACTGGGGTCTTGTCGTTATGTATTAGACAGAGGCCAACATGGAGGATTGTTGGTTTGTATTATGTACAAGATGTTGCGAACATTGCAGATCGTTAATGACATTAATGACTAATGTTGATTTCAAACGACCTGAGGTCAGGGTAGTAGCTGTGATTCGATCTTGCTGAGCAGATGCTCCTGCTTTGACAAATGATGCCGATATTTTAACAGAGTAGGCCGGTGCTGAATGTTTTGTTGCCTTGTTCCCCCTCACTGTGTTGTCCAATTTGCAGCATGAGGCCTGTGGTTTGAAAACCACATTTATGACATTGTTAGTTAATCTACTTATTCTTCAGTTTGATTTGCTGGTTGCCTCAGCGGTTTTATCAACAAATTGACCAGAATCACTGAAGGTATCTATGAATGGCCCTCCCACTCTGATGATGTAGTGAGATGCTATATCCATGCCAGCTTGTACTTTGAGACCAGGATGGGTAGGTGATGAAGATGTAGAGGGACTTTGGATAAGAATATAGGAGGCATAGTTGGTAAGTTTGTGGATGATATCAAAATTAGTGGAATTGTGTTCAGCGAAGAAGGTTATCTAAGACTACAAAGAGATCGTGTACAAATGGCCAATGGACTGAGAAGTGGTTACAGACAAAAAAAGACTGCGGATGCTGGAATCCAAAGTAGACAGGCAGGAGGCTGGAAGAACACAGCACGCCAGGCAGCATCAGGAGGCAGGTAAGCCGACATTTCAGGTGTAACCCTTCTTCAGGATTGGGGGTGGGTGTAGAGGGAGCTGCAGATAAACAGGGTGGAGAGGGCAGGGTGGTGAAGTGGGATAGGTGAAGACAGGTAGAGGGTAGGACCTGGTTGGTCAATGCGAGGAATGAATCCGGTTGGTAGCTGGGAGGTGGAAGGGAGGGTGAGGGGCTGAGAAGGGAGTCGGGGTCTGGGAGGAGAGGTTATTTGGAATTGGAGAACTCAATGTTGAGTTCTCCTGTCTATAGGCTGCCCAGGTGGAAGATGAGGTGACATTCCTGCAATTTGGTTCGTTGTGGCAATGGAGGAGGAAAAGGATAGTCATGTCGGAAAGGGAGTGGGAAGGGGAATTAAAATGGGCGGTGACTGGGTGGTCCGGTCGGCGACTGGGAGGTCCGGTCGGCTACTGTGGGGCCGGGCTGCGATGCTCAGCGAACTGTTCCTTAAGTTTACTTTTGGTGACAGGCAGGAAGCTGGAAGAATACAGCAAACCAGGCAGAGGAGTGGCAGATGAAGTTTAATTTAGATAAAAACAAGGTGTAACACTTTGATAGGGAAAACCAGGGCAGAACTTACACAGTTAGTGGTAGGACCCTGGGGAGTGTTGTTGACTGAGGGATACAGGTACGTACTCCCTTGAAAGCGGCATCACAGGTGGACAGGGCAGTGAAGAAGGCATTTGTTATGCTTGCCTTTTTGGTCAGCACGTTGAGTATAGGAGATGGAATGTACAAGGGACTAGTGAGGCCATTTTTAGAATGTTGTCTACAATTCTGGTCTCCCTGCTATCAGAAGGGTGTTGATAAACTAGAAAGAATTTTGCAAAACTGGAGAGTTTGAGTTGTAAGATGTTGGATAGGCTGGGATTATTTTCCCTGGAGCATCGGAGGCCGAGGAGTGACCTTGTAGAGGTTTATAAAATCATAAGGGGCAAAGATAAGATGAATAGCCAAGGTCTTATTCTGAGGGTAGGGGAGTCCAAAACCAGAGAGCATAGTTTTAAAGCAAGACGGGAAAGATTTAAAAGGGACCCGAGGGACAACTGTTTCATACAGAGGGTGGTGCATGTATGGAATGAGTTGCCAGAGGAAGTGGTACAGGTGGGTACAATACAACATTTAAAAGACATTTGGCAGGCACATGAATAGGAAAGGTTTCGAGGGATTTTGACCAACCACAGGCAAATAGGACTAGTTCAGTTTAGGAAACCTGGTCAGCATGGAAGAGTTGGACCCAAGAGTCAGTTTCCATGCTGTATGACACTGGCCCTATGAATGTGATAGCATTAGTCTGCATATACTGCATTTAGTCAGGAGTAACTCTAGTGTCTCTGAGTTGAACAAGATTGCTATAGTTGACAGCACTCTCACTAGTAAGTTAGAAGCTCCAACACATTGATGGACCTCCGATTCAATCAGTACAGGCCTTGACCTGGAATGAGAATCTAAGACTCTTGTCTTTGTTATTGCATATGAATTTTACACATTACGTAACATTTTCCAAGTAGGCACCTTTCTGAGCTCTATGAATGCACAACCAATGTGCCCAGAAATGTTATGTTTGGATCAGAGCTTCCATTCAATGCAGATTCTTGGAAATGACCTGTTTGAATGATTGGTCTCGGAACATTTATCAGCCATTTTGTAACTGGCTTGACGTTTCGTGGAAGACACACTCTGCTTTCTCTACCCCCAGAAGGCAGGGTCTCTTGCTGAGATAGGTATTGACCAATTGGACAAGATGGCAGAGGCATTTTTCACACATGGACGTCAGCAGCCAGTGTTGACAGATTAGTTTACCACAGAGAGCATTTTACCGAAATATAACTCTGCCCTGATCTGAACTTAATTCTCCAAATGATTTACTCCCCGGTGGTGAACAGGGGAATAGCTGAACGCCTACAGATCACAGTGACTCTCTTTCTCTTGGTTTGGCTGGAGAAGGTGGCTGGTAATCACCTCAGTTCATAAAAGAAACCCTGTAGTCCAATCAAGTGTTTGGTAACTAAGTTACTGAGGTAAGATGAGCTAAACGTTAACAGCCTAACAACTGGTATGGAACAACAAATCTCGGATCACGTGACCATGGACTTCAGGCAGCTGAAAATGGCAGCTGAGAAGCACTAAAATAGATGCCAGACTCTAAGACAGGAGTTTGCTCGAATGTAATTTTTTTTTGAAAGAAAGGGGTTGGGATGGGCAAGTTGGGGGGCTGTTGCTGCTGCTTGAGATGGTGTCTGTGGAACACAGCCACATAAAATAGGAACTGCACAAATAGAGTGAATAAAGTGTCCCAGTTGTCCGGTGTCACTCGATTTTACCGGGGCACATAGACCTCTTGCAGTGAAAATGTCTGCCTCAAGAGTTTGCAGAATGACATTGCTCACAGCCCACAGAGACAGTCTGGTTTTCCCTCGCCTATAGTTATCATTCACACATCAAGACAATTAGTTTTGACATATTTTCCATTCTTCACCTTCCTGGTTCCTTTAAATTTTATAAAGCATTTCTGTTTGCGGAACAACTATTTTTAGCCAGTGAGCTCTCGGAGTTGATGGGAACCATATACTCGCACACTGTAAAAGTTCAATCTGCAGCTTCTCCTACATATTCTTGAAACATTCCAGCTTTATTTGATGGTTTTTCCCTCTCGTGTGTTTTCCAACGTTTTTGAACTGTTTTAACTCTCATGGTTATAAAACAAGCTTTTCATGAAAGCTGCTTTATTCACAGTGTTATCTCTATTAACACTATTCAGTGCTGGAGTTTTTCTAAGGTTTTATTTCAACTGAACAAACTCCATCTGTTATTATTCCATAAACAGGAATAAAATGACCCCTCAATAAAGGGATTAGATGTGTGAGCTGATAACATTTCAACACTGCAATTTCCTGAGATAAATGAAACACAAAAACCATTTTACATTTAGCTCTCAGCCTCAAGACCACCTCACTTGCCAAACTAAACAAGATGGGTCTATAACTGTGTGGAGCTCATTAGCTCTGTGAGCCAAAATAAATGCCAACACACAAATACAAGGTACCTTATTGCTGCCAAGGTCTCTCTGCCACACTCGTTTGTTTAATCTCTGCCAGTAACTATTACTTTACACTGGGCTCCAACCTCACTATCTTACCTGTCTTTCATCTTCTTCACATTGTCACAGCTCACGGGGGTAGGCCATTGGAAATCAAGCCCTACTATTCTCAGAATCAGCACAAAAACTCAAGTTAAAAAAAACGCTAAATACCCAATTTACCTGTTTAGACCCAGGTTGGCAGAAAGCATGGACCAGATTTGTGCATGAAATAAATATTACTACTTATTACAAATAATTAGATTCTAGCTGCAGGTAAATTAGGAATTGTTGTCAAATAACTCCACTGTTAAAATTCTAACCACTTTACATATTCCACTTTACACACACACGGACATGGACGCACACGGACACAGACACAGACACACACACAAGGGCAAACACACACACACACACATGCGGACACACACAGACACAGAGGCGCATGTACACACAGAGAAGCACGCACACACACACAAACACGCCTGGGTGGTTACCATTTATAGTATCTATTGAAATGATTCTTGTACTGGTCAGAATGCTGTTTCTCAGTCATCCTTCTCTACATGCTTCCTCTGGATTGCAAGAGGCACAAGGTGGCTGGTTCACTTATTAAAATGTCTCTGACTTTTAAATAAAATCCACAGGTTACAGCAACTGCTGAATGAAAGATTAGCTGTTTTTGTTTCAGGCTTAAAGTGGCTTTTCTTCGGGGACTGACAACAGCTGTTGAGCTGGTGGTGGTCTGAAGGCTTTTCTGCATCTTTTTCACAGCTCCAAGCTGTGTAGTACCCAAGTTCCAATGATGGAATTGTTGGCACAGCTTGGTTTCAAACATACAGTAATCCTTCAGCACTCCTTGTTTTCAAAACAATTCTTCCCTCAATTCAATCCACAATTAAAAATGCAGAAAACTATAATGAAATGGTCTTTGCAATTTCTTCACTGCATCATCGCCCAACCTTAACTATTCCTGCATGTCAATGAACCTTTGCGCTGTAGTAGATAACCCCACTCTTACCCCTATACAATGTTTATGACAGTCCAGGGTCTGTGAAGAGTGGCACAACTCAGAATGTCTTAGTACTTACTCACTTAGCAGAACTTATACACTTAATTGTAAGGTCCTAGGGAGTGTTGCTAAACAAAGAGACCTTGGAGTGCAGACTCATAGCTCCTTGAAAGTGGAGTCTCAGGTAGATAGGATAGTGAAGAACGTGTTTGGTATGCTTTCCTTTATTGGTCAGAGTATTGAGTACAGGAGTTGGGAGGTCATGTTGCAGCTGTAAATAGCATTGGTTAGGCCACTGTTGGAATATTGCGTGCAATTCTGGTCTCCTTCCTATCGGAAAGATGTTGTGAAACTTGAAAGGGTTCAGAAAAGATTTACAAGGATGTTGCCAGGGATGGACGATTTGAGCTATAGGGAGAGGCTGAACAGGCTGGGGCTGTTTTCCCTGGTGCATCAGAGGCTGAGGGGTGACCTTGTAGAGGTTTACAAAATTATGAGGGGCATGGATAGGATAAATAGACAAAGTCTTTTCCCTGGGGTCGGGGAGTCCAGAACTAGAGGGCATAGGTTTAGAGTGAGAGGAAAAAGATATAAAAGAGGCCTAAGGGGCAACTTTTTCACACAGAGGGTGGTACATGTATGGAATGAGCTGTCAGAGGATGTGGTGGAGGCTGGTACAATTGCAACATTTAAGAGGCATTTGGATGAGTATATGAATAGGAAGGGTTTGGACGGATATGGGCCGGGTGCTGGCAGGTGGGACAAGATTGGGTTGGGATATCTGGTCGGCATGGACAGGTTGGACTGAAGGGTCTGTTTCCATGCTGTACATCTCTATGACTTTAAGACTCTGTGACTTAGAGCAGCCTTGAAGATACTGACACAGGTCTAGGCACTCATCACCAATTCCCAAGCTAAGTCTGTTAGGACACCAGAAGAGACATATACGCTGCTCCCTGATAATCCTCACCCAATGCTGGTGATCAGAGGTCTGAGAGCTTTGGAAACTTTGCAAATTATATTAAAGAAGCAGCATTAGGATCGGTCGAATGGCTCGAGGGCACCCAGCTCCATGGGAATGAATGATAGTTCAGATGAACTTTATGTCTTGTATTCCCCTGGTGTGAAATACCACAGGGAGAGTGCATGCCACATCCACAAAACACAATTTACAAAATTGCAAACAACCCAAGTAAGCCATTTTGGACATTTTACTCAGCGTCTTTAATTGCTTGGTAATTGTGGCATCTTTGATGTGAGATGGCAATTTGAGATAATGCAAGAGGCAGCCAGTCCACTGATCAAGTTTATTTTGGCTAACACACAAAGACCTTTGAAAATTGAAGTCAACTCATACAACTTCAATAAGTAAAGAGAGTAAACTTAGGACAAAGTGAAGATTTAAAAAATCACTAGGGTGTTCCTGCAAAATTCTGCATTGGAGCCAAGATGTATGGTATTTCTCCATCCATCTGCATCAGGCAGGAGTGGAACAAAAGCCTATTGCCTATAAAAGTGCTACTCAGGCTGGTTAATATCAAGTGTGCAATTGGTCCCATAATAAATACTGTATATACTCAAAGTTTGTGCCAAGATTTGTAGCTCGGGTGCTCGTTTTTGTGGTTCTGTTCGCCGAGCTGGAAGGTTTTGTTGCAAACGTTTCGTCCCCTGGCTAGGCGACATCATCAGTGCTTGGGAGCCTCCTGCGAAGCGCTTCTTTGATGTTTCCTCTGGTGTTTATAGTGGTCTGTCCCTGCCACTTCCGGTTGTCAGTTTCAGCTGTCCGCTGTAGTGGTTGGTATATTGGGTCCAGGTCGATGTGTTTGTTGATGGAGTTTGTGGATGAGTGCCATGCCTCTAGGAATTCCCTGGCTGTTCTCTGTCTGGCTTGCCCTATGATAGTAGTGTTGTCTCAGTCGAATTCGCACACGCAGACACCAAGCAACATGAATTTGACAGGGACAACACTACTATCATAGGGCAAGCCAGACAGAGAACAGCCAGGGAATTCCTAGAGGCATGGCATTCATCCACAAACTCCATCAACAAACACATCGACCTGGACCCAATATACCAACCACTACAGCGGACAGCTGAAACTGACAACCGGAAGCGGCAGGGACAGACCACTATAAACACCGGAGGAAACATCAAAGAAGCGCTTTGCAGGAGGCTCCCAAGCACTGATGATGTCGCCTAGCCAGGGGACGAAACGTTTGCAACAAAACCTTCCAGCTCGGCGAACAGAACCACAACAACACTGTATATACTGAAGTAATTGTTGATCTTTTGTAAAAGTTGACCTTCCTATTTTTGACCAAAAAGTCTGGGGTTTTCCATATATCTCGTGTAAAAGTCGACCTTAACTCTTCACAGATAACAGATCAACATTTGTGAGCCAGTCTGCTGGCCGTTGCGCTCTGCTCTGGGTTTCCAGCATTCCCATAATTCTTGTTGTTTTATTTATTTGTTTAGAGATCAATTGGGCTTCTGCCAATGATATAGTTTAAATTTTGACAGGCGTGAATTTCAACCCCTCAAAAGTAGCATCCACGTAAATTTAGCCTTCAAAAATAATCAAAAAAAATTGACTATTACTCAGGTACATACGGTAATTAGTTTCCTATAGAATCCCGACAGTTCCCGCTCAATCTATTTTGATTGAGCCCCTGTCCTCCCCTTCACATTTTTGGTTTTGCCTTTAAGGAACAGGCACGATTTGTCACTGGCCACTCTGGTGTTTATTTCCTGCTGGTGGAATCTGAATAAAGTTTTGTTTCGTCACTGTGCCCTACACCTACATGTACACGACATGGGTGCTGGGGGGGAATAATTTAACCAGGAGGTTAGAATCTCTTCATTTGAGGACTGACTCCCAGAATCCCTGCAGTGGGGAAGCAGGCAATTTGGTCCTCCAGGTCCAAGCCAACCCTTTAAAATGTATCCCATTCCCCTTCCCAATCCACAAAACCTGCACATTCTTGGACTGTGGGAGGAAACCCACATAGGCACAGGGAGAATGTGCAAACCTCACACAGACAGTCAGTCAAGGGTGGAATTGATCTCAGCTCCCTCGTGTTGCAGGGCAGCAGTGTTCACCACTGGGCTACCATGCTGCCTAATTATTTTGGGGTAGGGATAATTTCAGAAATATGTGATAAGTGTAACATGGTTGGGAAGAAGAAGGTTATATTTATCATAGACTCACAGAATCCCTACATTATATTTTTATTTTCCGCATACTCTTGGCCACTGGGGGTGTTCTGCGTGGGTCAGCTGTAAGCTAATTGGTAGACATTGGCCATATACTAGAAAAAGAAAACAAAATGTATTTATGTAGCACCTTTCACAACCTCAGGGAACTCCAAAGATTCACAGTTAGGTAAGTCCTTGAGAAATGTAGAGAAACTGGCTATACCAATTACAGCAGGTAAATATTTTGAAGTGCAGTTATTGAGTCGCTTCTCATCATTTAGGCAACCAGTATTTAGTGATGTTAACTAAGGGACCAGGACACAAAGGGGGTAACTTCCTTGCTCTACTTTGTACTGGTGATCTCTTATATCCACTGCAGAGAGCAGACAGGGATCTGGTTTGGTGCCCCATCTGGCTGATAGTGCAACTCTCCCTCAGTGCTGCACGAGAGTTACAACCCAGATTTTTGTGCTTGGATTTCTGAAATGAATTTGAACCACAGCTGAAGAAGAACGAGATGGACTATAGTATTCTTAGCTGGTCATTCCCAAATCCCTGAAGGACCAGCTTTGTACTGGTGTCTTGGTGGCTCAGTGGTTAGCACTGCTGCCTCACAGCGCCAGGGACCCAGGTTTGATTCCACTCTCGGGTGACTGTCTGTGCAGAGTTTATATATATTCCCTGTGTCTACATGGGTTTCCTCTGTGTGCCCTGGTTTCTTCCACAGTCCAGGACGTGAAGGTTAGGTGGATTGGTCATGCTAAAATTGCCCATAGTGTCTAAGGAGCTGTAGGTTATGTGCATTAGCTGTGGGAAATCCAGGGAAAGGATAGGATGGGTCTGGCTAGGATGTTCTTTGGAGGGTCAATGTGGACATGATGGACCAAATGGCCTGTTTCCACACTGTGGGATTCTATGATTCTAAGTACCAGGCCATCTAACCTCTTTTGGCAAAACAGCTGCTTCTGACCTGGGACAATGCAGCAGATAGAAAGTGAGGACTGCAGATGCTGGAGATTAGAGTCGAGAGTGTGGTGCTGGAAAAGCGCAGCAGGTCAGGCAGCAGCTGAGGAGCAGGAGAATCGACGTTTTGGGCATAAACCCTTAATCAGAAACAAGATGTCCAAAACGTCAATTCTCCTGTTCCTTGGATGTTGCCTGACCTGCTGTGCTTTTCCAGCACCACACTCTCGACTGTGACAATACAGCAGCCCTGTCAGTACATCCTCAGAAAGCTAGTCTGTGGAGCAGAACACCTTCCAACCTCTCCTCATTGCCTTGAAACATCCGGGAGAAACACTATGTGGTGGTTTGCCACTGCTTTCCAAACATTAGCCCACTGTGATCCCATTTTGAGACTAGAATTGTGACTACTACTCTGTGAGAACTGAGAGTGTGGTTGTAGGGAGGGGAAAGACCTGTGTGACTGGTGGAAGGGCACAGAACTCTACCATGGCCGTGGCTGCCTCAGAGGAAGGGGCTTTAGGAGGCCTACCACTTTGGGAAGCCCTGTTTTATACCATTAGTTCCAGACTTTGATAATCTCCTGTGTTATGATCCCAGCTGATGTTAATATTGAACCTCAGAGAGAAACTTGGCTTCGTCAAACCTAACTTTTTTTTTTGAAAGGTGTTGGTCAATTACTGAACACATTCAAACGTCTGCCACCATACTTTTAATACAAAGAGAAAAACCATTTATCAAACCAAAAAAAAACTGTATTACACTCGACAAAAGATTTGGAAAGATTTTATTACTGACATCAGAAAATGTTTCAAGCTCACGCTGTTACTTTTGTTCTAGCAGATTCCTGCCAAACACTGCGACCGTGAGAGTTCCCAGTATTTTCACCAAGGTTTCTTGTAAAAGCAGGAATTGCCAGACATCATTTTCTCCTAGTGAATTTATGCGCATTCACAAGGTGTCTCTTCTTTCAAACTGCAAACTAAACTCACTTTTACTTTAACTTTAGAAAACGCATACATTTGCTCTGAACTCAGGTCCCAACAGTCTTTCTTCAGAACATCCACACACTCGCTGACTGAATTCGAGATTTTTCTGTCTCACGGTGTCTCTGAACCATGGTCACTAAGCAACAGCATAGTACTTACTTATGTCTTTAAACGCGCACTGAATTGGTAAGGCCACTTTCTCATTGTATCAGAGAAATGCATGTAAAAATAAACCTCCAGACTCCCTTGTACCGAGCTACTGAAAACAAGCCTTACAAAAAAATTGAAACAAAAATCATCTTTTCCCCTTAACACACACACACAAAAAAATCAATCTCAAAGATATCCATTGTTCTGAAACACTCCCACACGAGAAAATGAAAGCATTTCTTTTCTTCGACTACAATCTCCTCATCACTTTACTTTCCACATACGGATTTTACTTCAGCAGTAGCAAAGCAATCACATCAAATACCCAAGGTGTTTCCATCAAAAATATTCCTATACAAGCCACGGAACGATTTGTTTTCTTCTTAATTTGCACTTGGTAAAGCATGTGCTCTGACATTATCTCTTCTTGCTACATGAATGATTTTCAAATTGTAGCTATGGAGTAGCTTTTCTTTATTTGTCGTTTCGACCATGTACAACTGATACAATAAAAATGAGACAGCGTTCCTCCAGGACTGAGGGTGCTACATGGACAGCACAAACTACACAGTTGTACACGGCATAAAGTGCATAAGAAGTACGAAACACGCAAGTTACAGTGTAATGGAAGAATGACAAATAGTAGACATTGTTTTAGCAGCAATTCGAAGTTGTGCAAAGAGTTTCAAATGGGAAAGAGTCTGATCATACAGTGTTAAGGAGCCTGATGGCTCAGGGGAAGAAACACTTGCACATGAGAGACGGAATGCTCCGGTATGCTCTGCCAGATGGCAGGAGGGAGAAGAGTTTGAGTGAGGGGTGTGCGTGGCCTTCCACGATGCTGTTAGCCTTTCGGAGGCAGCGTGTGGTGTAAATGTCTGTAATGGAGGGGAGAGACACCCCGACGATCCTCTCAGCTGTTCCCACTATCCGCTGTAGGGTCTTACGATCCGAGATGGGGCAATTCCCGAACCAGTCAGTGATGCAGCAGCTCAGGGTACTCTCAATGAAGCCTCTGTCGAATGTGGTGAAGACGGGCTGGGAGGTGGGCTTTCCTCAGCCTGCACAGAAGGTAGAGATGCTGCTGGGCTTTCTTGACAATGGAGCTGGTGCTGAGAGTCCAGGTGAAATTCTCTATTAGGTGTATGCCAGGAAACGGTTGTAGCATTAAACTCTAACAAAACAGTCTCCAATTCTTGGTATCAACATTTGCTTGGAAAATGATCAGATTACGGTGCATGGAAATAACAGTCTCTGCAGAGTTATTGAATATTGTAGATTTCAAAATCTTTGTAGATCCAAAATCAAACCCAAAGTATTTCACTGCACAGTTGAGTATATTTTTAGGCAAGATTTCAACATCTGAGAAAAGGAATTGACTGGCTATTCAATTCCTCTTTCGTCGCCCTATAATAACACCAGGGAACAGGAGAATCGACGTTTCGGGCATAAGCCCTTCTTCAGGAATGAGGAAAGTTTGTCCAGCAGGCTAAGATAAAAGGTAGGGAGGAGGGACTTGGGGGAGGGGCGTCGGAAATGTGATAGGTGGAAAGAGGTCAAGGTGAGGGTGATAGGTCAGACTGGGGTGGGGGCGGAGAGGTCGGGAAGAAGATTGCAGGTTAGGAAGGCGGTGCTGAATTTGATGGATTTGACTGAGACAGGGTGGGGGGAGGGGAAATGAGGAAACTAGTGAAATCCGAGTTCATCCCTTGTGGTTGGAGGGTTCCTAGCCGGAAGATGAGGCGCTCTTCCTCCAACCATCGTTTCGCTGTGGTCTGATGATGGAGGAGTCCAAAGACCTGCATATCCTTGGTGGAGTGGGAGGGGGAATTGAAATGTTGAGCTACAGGGTGGTTGGGTTGGTTGGTCCGGGTGTCCTTTCCTCATTCCTGAAGAAGGGCTTATGCCCGAAACGTCGATTCTCCTGTTCCCTGGATGCTGCCTGATCTGCTGTGCTTTTCCAGCAACACATTTCCAGCTCTGATCTCCAGCATCTGCAGACCTCACTTTCTCCTATAATAACACCAGCCAGTTGAAATGGTCTAGCATAATTCACCACTGCAACAACTTTAGTAGAGTCCAGTGCAGCTTTAAAGTTTTTAAAGCAACTGTGATACTCCCCTGTCCATTCAGCTTTCTTCTACTCTTTTATGACAGGCTTATCAGCGTAGCCACTATAGTGCTGAAATACAGAATAAACATCAGATCAACATGAATGGATTCCAGAAAACTGTAAAATCTGTCATTTTGTCTCTGGCATAGAAAATCCAAACTGTACCTTCCTTCCTTCTTGGGGCTACTTGGCCTTGCCTCACCGCAAATCTAATGCCCCAAATAAAAAGAAGCCACTTGTGCTTTGGGCAAATTCATTTTTCCCAAGTTGATGGCAAACTTGGATCCTTTAAACAATTAAACAATTTTTTCAGGTGTTGTACAAGTGTTCCTTCCAGGTTTGACTGGATACAGCCAAGTCATCAAGATATACAACACTGTTACATCATCTTTCAGTGACTTTGGTGCAACAATCTTTGAAAAATATTTTATCGTGCATTATCTATTCTGAATGGTTTGACTATATATTGATGCAGTCCAGCTAGGGTTATAAAAATGGCTATTGTTTTACATCAGTCAATGGAACTTACCAATATCCTTTTAATAAATCAATTCCTGTAATTCTTTTATTGGTCAGAGTATTGAGTACAGGAGTTGGGAGGTCATGTTGCAGCTGTACAGGACATTGGTTAGGCTGCTGTTGGAATGTTGCATACAATTCTGGTCTCCTTCCTATCGGAAAGATGTTGTGAAACTTGAAAGGGTTCAGAAAAGATTTACCAGGATGTTGCCAGGGTTGGAGGATCTGAGCTACAGGGAGAGGCTGAACAGGCTGGGGCTGTTTTCCCTGCAGCGTCGGAGGCTGAGGGGTGATCTTATAGAGATTTACAAAATTATGAGGGGCATGGATAGGGTAAATAGACAAAGTCTTTTCCCTGGGGTGGTGGAGTCCAGAACTAGAGGGCATAGGTTTAGGGTGAGAGGGGAAAGATATAAAAGAGACCTACGGGGCAACCTTTTCACACAGTGGGTGGTATGTGTATGGAATGAGCTGCCAGAGGCTGGTACAATTGCAATATTAAAGAGGCATCTGGATGGGTATATGAATAGGAAGGGTTTGGAGGGATATGGGCTGGGGGGACTAGATTAGGTTGGGATAGCTAGACTAGAGTGGTGCTGGAAAAGCACGGCAGGTCAGTCAGCATCTGAGGAGCAGGAAAATTGGAAGTGGGAGGATTCAAAGGAGAAATTGTTGAGGGTGAAGACCAGTTCAGCCAAACGAATGAGAGTGTCAGTGGAAGGGTACTGTTGGTGACGTCGGGAGAGGAAAAAACAGAGGGCTTGGAGGCTCTGGTCATGGCGGATGGAGGTGTGGAGGGACTGGATGTCCATGGTGAAGATGAGGCATTGGGAGCCAGGGAAACGAAAGTCTTGGAGGAGGTGGAGGGCATGGGTGGTGTCTTGAATGTATGTGGGGAGTTCCTGGTTCGGGGGGATAGGACAGTATCGAGGTAGGTGGAGATGAGTTTGATGGGGCAGGAGCTGGCTGAGACAATGGGTCGGCCGGGGGTGGTCAGGCTTGTGGATCTTGGGAAGGAGGTAGAACCGGGCAGAGCGGGGTTCCTGGACTACGAGGTTGGAAGCTGTGGGTGGGAGATCTCCTGAGGTGATGAGGTTATGCATGGTCTGGGAGATGATGGTTTGGTGATGGGGGATGGGGTCATGGTTGAGGGGGGAGTAGGAGGAGGTGTTCTCGAGTTGGCGTCTGGCTTCAGCGGTGTAGAGGTCAGTGCACCAGACTACCACTGCACCCCCTTTATCCGCTGGCTTGATGGTGAGGTTGGGATTGGAGCAGAGGGATTGAAGGGCTGCGCGTTGTGAAGGTGAGAGGTTGGAGTGGGGGAGGGGGGTAGACAGTTTGAGGCGGTTGATGTCCCGGCGGCAGTTGGAAATGAAGAGGTCAAGGACGGGTAATAGGCCAGCGCGGGGGGTTCAGGACGCAGTGTGTTGGAGATGGGTGAAGGGGTCCTTGGAAGGTGGGCGGGAGTCCTGATTGTGAAAGTAAACTCTGAGGCGGAGGCGACGGAAGAAGTGTTTGATGTCATGGCATGTATTAAATTTATTGATGCGTGGGCAGAGGGGAATGAAGGTGAGGCCTTGGCTGAGGACTGATTGTTTGTCCTTAGTGAGGGGGAGGTCTGGAGGGATGGTGAAAACTCAGCAGGGTTGGGAGCTGCGACCTGGTGTGGGTGTGGAGCTGGGAGTGGGGGCGGAGCCAGTAACTGGAGTTTGCGTGGTGGTAGGGGGAATAGGGGATTTTCCTGCTCCTCAGATGCTTCCTGACTTGCTGTGCTTTTCCAGCACCACCCTAATCTAAACTCTGGTTTCCAGAATCTGCAGTCCTCACTTTTGCCTGGGTTGGGATAGCTGATCGGCATGGACAGGTTGGACCGAAGGGTCTGTTTCTGTGCTGTACATCTCTATGACTCTATAACAAATATTGATTGTCTGGTCCTCTCATTAGCCTTTCAATCATGGAATTGGGTATGAGTCCACCTACGGCACTGATGGCTTGATAAACATATGTACAATTGTTGTAACCCATCGGATTGTGGCACCATTATAATAGGGAGCTCCAAATACCAACATCCAAATGTATCAACAAGGAACTGGACCAGGCCTTTAACCCTCACTTGACATTTAATAAGATCATGGCTGGCCTGATTGTAACCATATTTCTACCCACCGTGATAAGCTTTCGCTCTCCTATTTACCAATTATGTACCATCTCCGAACCAACAATACCCTGTTTGCACTACCTTTTTAGGAACAACAGTACTGTGAGAAATGAAATCACCACCTCTCGGTTTTAAATGAACAACCCGTGATTCTTAGGCAGTAATCCTTGTTCTAGACTTAGCCTGAAGAGGAACCATCCTCTCCATATTTACCCTGTCCAGGCCCGTGAGGAGCTTATATGTTTTTAACAAGTTTTGCTAAACGCGAGTGGATACAAACCTTATTAGTAATCTTCTTCATAAGACAGGCCCATTTCAGATTTTGGTCTGGTAAAAGCTTTCTCTGGACTACTTCTAATACATTTACATAGTTTCTTAATTTACATAGATCTCTTGATGTGATCTCAGCAGTTCCCTGTGTAACTGAATCATAGTCTTCCTACTTTTCTACTCAATTCTCCTCGCAATGAACGATATCGTTCGATTAGCTTTCTTAATTACTTGCTGTACCGGTGATTCACCCACTAATACACCCAAATCACTCTGCATCTCAGAGTTCTGCAACCTGTCACCTTTTAGCTAAAATGTGTTTTTTTTTCATTCACCCTGCCAAAATGGAGAATTGCACATTTCCCACCATTATATTCTATTTGCCAAATCTTTGCCCACACACTTTACCTATACCTTTTGGTAGTCTCCTTATGTTCTCTTCCCAATTTACTTTCTGATTATTATAGTATTATCAGCAAACTTAGCAGCAATACCTTTCAGTTGTTCATGCAAATCATTTACACAAATTGTCAACAGCTGAGGTGCCAGCACTGATTCCTGTGGCATAGCACATGTTATATCATGCCAGCCTGAAAAAGACCCATTCACATCCAATCTCGGCTTCCCATTAGCCAGCTAAACTTCAATATATGCCAAATGCTCCTGTCTACACTATAAACTTTTATATTCTGCAATAACCTTTGATATTATACTTTCCACCTTCTGGCAATTTAAGTGTGGTCTATCCACCAGTTCCTATTTATCTACAGTATTTAACTTCATCAAAGAACAACACTAGCTTGGTTAAACATGATGTTCCTTTCAGTAAAATGGCAGTGACCCTGTCTGATTACATTAAACCTATGTAACTGCCCAACTATAACTTCTTCAATAATAACTTTTAACCTATGACAAGTGTTAAGCTCATCGGCCTATAGTTTTCTGCCTTGTGTCACTTTCCCTGTTTGAGTAAAAGAATGGCATTTGCTATCGTTGAATCTAATGAAATCTTCAAGGGTGTTTTGGAAAATAGAATCAATGCATTGGAAATCTCAATAGCGAAGAATATGGGATTCAATAAGGAACCTGGTGGAATCGAAAGAAGTAGAATGCATGAGAATGTTCACTGATGAATATACAATGTTCAGCACCATTCCAAACTCTGAGGATGAAATTTACCAGAACGGGACACTATCAGCTCACAGCTTCAACAGTTCATTCAATATCACTTCTTAGATTCTTGCAATCTTCCCAAACTCCTTTCTCCCTTCCAATTCTGATTTGTGGCTGGTTCTGGAATGTTCCTTGTATCCTCTAGAGTAAGGTCTGTTGTAAAACATCTGTTCAATTCAACTGCCTACTCTTTATTTTCCAAGTCTCCAGGCTCACTTTCCATAGTACCAACGGTCACTTTGTTAACCTCTCTTTATACATTTCTAGAAATTCTTACTGTCTGTTTTGATATTTCTGACTAACCTTGCACAATTATATGCTTTTTCTTTAAGTTTATACTTGCAATGTTGGACCCGTCCTTCAGAATTCTTCGTATTTGTTGGAATATGTCCAATCTGTACTCAAAACCACCATCTTGATTGCCTGCCTCTATAACTCTGATGACCGACCCTTTAACCTAATTTGCTGATTTACTTTAGCCAGCTCTGCTTTGAAGCCCTTATTTGTGCCTTTCTTTTTAAAAAAGTCTCAAACCCACTCCTCTCCCTCAAATGAGATACAAAATTCAATCACATATCATTGCTGCTACCCAGGGCTGCCTTTACTGTGATACCTTTAAGCCTACCTTGTTGCTCAGTTACTCAGTTCAATAATCATCATGACCTTTATTTCTTCCTGTTGTGACTGTCAATAGGAGATGGTTAGATTCTCTCCATTTTGAGATAGTCATTGCTTGCTAGTTGTGTGGCATGCATGTTTCTTGCAACGTGTCAGGTCTATGCTTGAATGTTACCTGGGTCTTGCTGAATTTGGACATGAACAGCTTCAGTATCTGAAGAAGGGTGCTGAACATCGTACAATCATCAGTAAATATCCTCATGAATTCTACTGTCTTTTATTCCCCCCAGTTTCCTTGTTGATTCCCATATTGCAATTTCCCTATATGGAACTGTCAGTGTGAAATATCTACCAGAACTGAACTTTGATACTTAATGTTCATCTAAATAAGTCTCAAAGGTTATCAGAATACCATTTTAGAATTCTTCCATCATATAATCCCCCTCACTTTGTCAACATTTCCCTCTCAACTCTGCAATTCAAACCATTGATCCCACAACATTTCTTTTTCTTTTGCAATTTGCACAAATATCTGATTAGATTTCTTTATCATAATCCTAAATATCAATTGATAAACTTGAGGGACACTATCATAAGCATACATTGCCTTCGTAAAAGTACCATAATCTGCAGCCTGCTCCTCTGCAGACTGGGTACACATTCCTAGTGGTAACTGTCAGAGCACTCAGAAACTTTTAAGGTCCAAACACCTTTTGTTGACTTCACAGCACTTTCTTCAAATGAAACGAAATATGTTTCAACTCCATCCTCTGCAATTTTAAGAACTGAACAAAACTTCTTACTTCAATCAAATATCGCAGCGGAATCAGAATCATCCCCAGAGCTCCTTTTAGTTTTTATCTTTCTAAGCTTTTCTCTACACAAGTCATGTTGTCTCTTTCTCTCTCTCTTGAAGTTTAAGCTTTGAAATTCCCTTTCCATTTTCTATTGCAGTTTATTTGTCTTTTTCCACTCTCGATAATTCGAGATTTTCTTTGTCATGTGTGGATAGTTTTCTGTCTCAGCTCTATTACTACCAGTTCAAAGATTTTCACTTCTCTTTCTTTTTCCTCCGGGTTAATGCATTTTTAAAAAAGAATTGGAAGCGAATCTTGTTTGATTTTATCTGTAATGTACTACTTTCAGGTTTTACTCCAAATACCGGTAATCACTTTAATCGTAACATCCTTATCAGATCAACTTGTATTTCTCCCTTCATTTTGCCCGCTGCTTAAGTTCAGCCTTTGTCAACTATTTCAAACAATCCATTGTCCCATCTTCTTCTCCCAGAAAATTCTTAGCAACCGTCAAAGTCAGTTTAAAAGTTCCAACTCATTTAATATAATTCACAGTAGCTCCTGTTCCTATGCTTAGCACCTCCTCATATCCGTTACCTTAAAGATTAACAGATTCCTCTTAAATTCAAGGTGTTTTGATTCCAGAAGATCCTTCCATTTTATTATCCCAGCTGATGTTAGATTAGATTCCCTACAGTGTGGAAACAGGCCCTTCAGCCCAACAAGTCCACACCGACCCTCTGAAGAGTAACCCACCCAGACCCATTCCTCTATTTACCCCTAATTAATTCACCTATGGGCAATTAAGCACAGCCAATTCACCGAGCCTGCACATCTTTGGACGGTGGGAGGAAACCGGAGCACCCAGAGGAAACTCTTGCAGACACAGGGAGAATGTGCAAACTCCACACAGTCACCCAAGGCTGGAATTGAACCCGAGTCCCTGGTGCTGTGAGGCAACAGTGCTAACCACTGAGCCACCGTGACAATGGAGGATAAACTAGAACAGAGGGATACAACAAAGAACAGTACAATACAGGAACAGTTCCTTCAGGGCCACCAAAACTGCTCTGACATATGATACCTCTCTAAACTCAAATCCTTTTGCCTCCACTTGGTGTTTATCCCTCCATTCCAGATACCTGTCAAAATGCCTCTTGAATGTTGCTATTGAATCTTCCCACCACCTCTTTTAGATTAGATTAGATTAGATTACAGTGTGGAAACAGGCCCTTTGGCCCAACAAGTCCACACCGATCCGCCGAAGCAAAACCTACCCATACCCCTACATATACCCCTTACCTAACACTACGGGCAATTTAGTATGGCCAATTCACCTAACCTGCACATCTTTGGACTGTGGGAGGAAACCAGAGCACCCGGAGGAAACCCACGCAGACACGGGGAGAACGTGCAAACTCCACACAGTCAGTCGCCTGAGGCGGGAATTGAACCCGGGTCTCTGGCGCTGTGAAGCAACAGTGCTAACCACTGTGCCCACCGCCCATATGCTCTTCTGGCAGCATATTCCAGGCACTTACTGCTCTCTATGTGAAAACTTTGCCTGTCATATCTCCTTTAAACTTATCGCCTTTTACCATGAACCAATGTCCCCAAGTAATCGACATTTCTACCCGTGAGTGAAACTCTGACTGTCTATACTATTCATGCTCTTCATAATTTTATAAACTCCTATCAGGTTGCCCCTCATCCTTCGACATTCAAGTGAAAACAAACCAAGTTTGTCCAATCTCTCCTCATTGCTAACACTCTCCAAACTGTGCAACATTTTGTAAACTGTTTCTGTACCCTTTCCCAAGTCTCCAGATCCTTCTGGTAGTGTGGCAACCAGAAATGTGCACCCCACATTCCAAATATGGCCAAACTAAAGTTCTACACACGAAACAAAAAAAACTTTCTTCAGTTCTGAAGAAGGGTCACTGAACTTGAAACATTAACTCTGCTTTCTCTTCATAAATGTTGCCAGACCTGCTGAGTTTTTCCAGCCATTTTTGTTTGTATTTCTAAAGTTCTGTTGAGTTGTAACAGAACTTGCCAATTTTAATACTCTCTGCCCTGCGTGATGAAGACCGCATGTCATCTTGACCATCTACTTCAGGGAACTACAGACCTTCGTCACTTCTTCAAGAACCACATTCAAGTTTGTGAGACACGATCTTCCCCACACAAAACCGTACTGCCTATCACTAAAAACTCCATATTTCTCCAAATGTCAGTAAATCTTATGCCTGGGATCTTCTCCGATAATCTCCGTACTACTGACTTAAGCCTGTAACTTCCTGGATTTTCCCTGTTGCCTTTCTTAAACAGAGGACCGTTGACTATTCTCCAGTCCTCTGGGACCTCTCCTGTGACTAAAGAGGATACAAAGATTTTGTACAAGGTCCCAGCAGTTTCCTCACCTGCCCCCCTCAGCATTCTGGGACAGATCCCATCAGGTCCTGGGGACTTGTCTACCTTAATGCATTTCAAAACTCCAAACATCTCCTCCTTTTTGAAACTGGCGTCTCCCAGAATGTCAAATTACCCCTCCTGATACTCACCATCCACCAGGTCCTTCTCCTTTGTGAATACAGATGCAAAGTATTCATTAAGGACCTCACTTATTTCCTCTGGTTTCACACTCCTTTGTCCTTGAGTGGACCTATCCTTTCCCTAGCTATTCTCTTGCGCCTGATTTATGTATAAAATGCATTGGAATTTTTCTTAATCCTGTTTGCAAAAGACTTTATGGTCTCTATTAGTCTTCGTAATTTCATGTTTTAGTTCTTTCCTGCTATCTATATATTCTTTGAGAGCTTTGTCTGTCTTCAGTTTCTTAAACCTTACACATGCCTCCTTTTTCTTTTTGACTAAGATCTCACATTCTCTTGTCATTCCAAGGTTCTTGAATCTTGCCATCCTTATCCTTAATTTTCACAGGATCATGCTGGTCCTGAACTCTAATCAACTGGTCTTTAAAAGATTTCCACATGCTAGATGTGGACTTACCCTCAAACAGTCATCCCGCTCCACATTCCCCAGATCTTGCCTAACATTGTGGTCATTAGTCTTCCCAATTTAGTACTTTCACCCAAGGATTACTCTTATGCTTATCCTAAATAACATCTAAATCACAGAATTGTGGTCACTGTTCCTGAAATGCCTTGATTTCATTGGTTGGGTTCATTCCCCAGTATGGTCTGGTCACTTCCCAAGTTGGAAAACTTACATATCGTTTTAAAAAAAAATCCTGGACAAACCTAACAAATTCTCCAAATCCAAGACACTGGCACTGAAAGTCTCAGTCAATATTGGGCAAGTTAAAATCACCCAGCACAACAACTCTATTGTTTTGATCACTTTCCATATTTGATCCTCTATCTCCCGCTGGCTTTTGGGAGGCCTATCGTACAATCCCATCAAAGTGAATGCATTCTTTTTATTCCTGAGCTCTACCTATCTAGCCTTGCTGGCTGAGCCCTCCAAGGTATCCTTCCTGAGAATACCTGCGACATTCTCCCTAATCAGAAACGCAACTCCCCTACCTGGTTTACATCCCTCTCCAGCTCACCTGAAAAATCGAAATCCCAGAACGTTAAGCTGTCAGTCTTGGCCCTCCCTCAACCAAGTCTCTGTTATAGCGACAACATCATAGTTATTTATCCCAGCTGGAAGTTCATCTGCCTGACCCGGCTTCATAGGCCCTAATTTTGTATTTTTCTTTAAAACTTGGAAGCCAGAACACATTTACAAGAGTCTGCCAGCGTACTTCTAACACAAAGAATAAAATATTAATTAAGCAAGTGAAAGAAACAGCTATATATTACACTCGACAAATTTGAAGCCATTACACTCAACTGTAAAGGATGAAATTCATACCAATCCTTTTATCCCAGCAATATTCTTACCAACACCAAAACTCACTGCCTGTCACAGGCAGAACAATTACACAGCTGCCTTCAGGCGGATTTCTACACATTGACCAGCTCCTTTTCTATCAGCTGGCATCTCTACCTAAGACACTCAAAACATACTTTAAACTAAGCCCATTATTACTTTAACTTCAGAGGAAACAAGCATTCCTGAACTCAAAGTCCATCTGCCTTTCTCAGGCACACACACACACCCTTGTCCCAAGGGAACAGAATATAATATTTTTAACACCTTTTAAGACTCTGAACTGAATCATTAAGACATAATTAAAATGAATGTAAACAAACGTTCAGATTCCTCATCATTTCTCGTACTGTGCCATTATTAAAGAAACGCTGCAAGGAAAGGATAGTGAACTACAGACCAGCGAGCCTGACATCAGTGGTGGATAGGTTGTTGAAGGGGATTCTGAGAAACAGGATCTACATGCATTTGGAAAGACAAGGACTGTTTAGGGATAGTCAGCATGGCTTTGTGTGTGGAAAGTCATGTTGCACAAACTTGGTTCAACTATTTGAAGAGATGATCAAGGAGGCAAATGAAGGCAGAGCAGTAGACGTTGTCTACATGGACTTTAGCAAGGCCTTTCACAAGGTTCTGCATGGTAGATTGATTAGCAAGGTTAGATCACCTGAAATCCAGGGAGACCTGGCCAATTGAACACAAACATGGGCTTGATGGTAGGACAGAGAGGGAGATGGTAGAGCGATTTTGTTCAGACTGGAGGCCTGTGACCAACAGTATGCTGTAAGGATTGGTGCTGGTTCATCATTTATATAAACGATCTGGATGAGAATAGAGGAAGTCTGATTAGTACATTTGTGGGACCCTGATCGACTGGACCAGTGAGCCGAGGAATGGCAGGTGGAGTTTAATTTAGGCAAATGTGAGGTGTGGCACTTTGATAACCCTAACCTTAACTCTGTTGCGGGGCCGAACTTACACAGATAATGGTAGGGCCTGGGGGGTATTGTCGAATAGAGGGACTTAGGGGTGCAGGTACGTAGTTCCTTGAAAGCAGTTTTGCAGAAATATCCCTGGGCGCGAAGCATTAATTCTGATTTTTCTCCACAGATGCTGTCAGTCCCGCTGAGCTTTTCCAGGAATTTCTGTTTTTGTTGTTGATGGTGAAGAAGGTGTTTGGTATGTTTCTCTTCATCGGACAGAGCATTGTGTACAGGGGTTGGGATGTAATGTTACAGCTGCACAAGACATTGGTAAGCCCACATTTGGAGGGTTGAGTATAATTCTGCTTGCCCTGCTATAGAAAGGATGTCATTAAACTGGAAAGGGTAAAAGAAAGGATTGACAAGGATGTTACCAAGACTGGGGGATTGAGTTATAAGAAGGGGCTGGGAGTTTTTTCCCTGGACCATAGGAGGTTGAGGAGGTGGCCTTATAGAGGTTTATAAAATCATGAGGTAATGTATAAGGTGAATAGCCAAGAACATTTTCCCCAGGGTGGGGAGACCAAAACTAGAGGGCATATGTTTAAGTTGAGAGGGGAAAGATATAAAAGGGACCAGAGGGGCAACTTTTTCACACAGAGGGTGGTACGTGTATGGAATGAGCTGCCACAGGAAGTAGTGGAGGCTGGTACAATTGCAACATTGAATAGGTAAATGGATAGGAATGGTTTAGATGGGTATGGACCAAATTCAGACAAATGGGACTAGTTCAGTTTAAGAAAGCTGGAGTCGTTGGGCTGATAGGTCTATTTCCACGCTGTGTATTTCTATGGCTCACCACCAAATCGACAATAACATTTTAAAAAATCTACAATTATCTGTCCCTCCTTCTTACCCACAAGATACCAGTTAAACTTAAGCTTATATAACGCTCCCCCTCCACCATCTGTGAGAGAACCTTTGTGGATATCCTGGGTGTGAATGCTAGGGGTGAATGCATGGAGATAAGAGAAACACCAGCAAGGAATGCCACAAGCTCAGCTCATGCTCTCTGTGCACTCTGAATGGAGACATCTGATTCCAAACAAGCAATGAAACTATTCGTGATGGAGGGGATATCGTATTGTTCCATTCCTCATTGCTGTTCTATAACTCCCCCTGAGCAACAATAAATGTGTGGGAAGTGGGTAATTGGTTATGATGCTTTCCATTGTTGTGCAATCCACCAAGATTTACTGCTAGGAATTGATGCACAGCAAGGATCTGTAATCATTAGAAATTCTCAGAGTGTATGTAGGACTTAGGATGAGTATATATTGAGAATATTAAGAGTACAAAAAACTGTACAGAAGTTCCTCAAAGCACAACACGGTACATGGAGACACGTTTTATTGTTATTGTTGTATCACCATAGTCTTACCAGACCATAGGGACTGCTCCCTTATTACAAAGTTTATATCTAATATATTGCAGTAACTTTCAATTTCAAAATCTCTTGCCCTCAGTTTGTAGACCAGACATGGATTGTATCTTGTATTAAGATTGTTATGACTGTACTGAGGCATCTAAACGTGGGATGTGTTCTACAGAGACAAGGTGAACTTTACTGCACCCTCTGTAATTTTCAACTTGAAATTATTTATAATGTACATTGACAAACTTTATAAGGTATAATCATGAAATAAAAACTGAGGAACAGTTACTGGCACAACAAAGAATATCTTTCACTGAGTTGATAGTCTTTTAGTCACAGCTGATGTTTGTGTCAGTGGGTGTCCCTAGGGACAGTTGGTAGATCCCAGTATGCTGTATCCCAGAGCTGAGAGTGTGGTGTTGGAAATGCACAGCAGGACATGCAGCATCCAAGGAGCAGGAGAAAGGGCTTAAGCCCAATGAGGGACTTATGCCCAAGATGTTGATTCTCCTGCTCCTCGGATGCTGCCTGACTTGCTGTACTTTTCCAGCACCACACTCTCGACTCTGATCTCCAGCCCTCACTTTCTCCTATATATTCCAGAGCTGCACGGAATGAACATCCACATAAATCACTGCATTTCTCTCCAGATGTCCTTTGCAAAGGCACATTCCACAAGGAGGTGAAAGGCACTATTCATCTGCCTGAAACTTGCTGGTCCTTCAGTGCAAAGTGTAGTCCTTGACTGAACGTTGTAATCGGACATATTCCAAGGTCCATGACTATGTGCCAAGAGATACAATAAACTGCAGTCACCCAAGAGGTGCAATGGGGAAAGGTAGTTGCCTGAGGTCTTTTAACTTAGTGTACTGAGGGACTGGAAACTTTGTAGAACCTGTTAGGGTGTATATCTGACAAGGAACACACACAGTGAACATCAGAATATTGAAATAAGACAAAGAACTGTGGCTGCTGGAGATCTGAAACAAAACCAGTAATTGCTGATGTGGTCTGGCAGCATCTGTGGACAGATGAAAACAAAACTAATGCTTTGAGTCCAGTGACCCTTTATCAGATAGTCATACAGTCACACAGTGCAGAAAAGGCCCTTCAGCCCATTGAGTCTGCATCAACAATAACTACCACGAAAGGCGCACTAATCCCAATTTCCTGTACTTGTTCCATATCCGTGAATGTTATATTTCAAGTGCTCATACATTTTAAAAGTTGCATGTTTTCCAGGCTCCACTACCTTCCCAGGCAGTACACTCCCACCCTCTGAATGAGAAAGGATTTTCTTTCTCCAAATCCCCCTGAATCTCCTGCCCCCTACCCTAAACTATTCTTCCCTGTGATTGAACTACTGTCTATTCACCCTGGCCATACCCTTCATAATCTTATACACCTCAATTATGTCCCCCCCGAGTCTTCTCTGTTCTAAAGAAAACAATCCAAACCTCTCTCGTCTCTCCTAACAGCTCAATTGTTCCATCCCAGGCAACATCCTGGTGAAACTCCTTTGTACCTGCTCCACTGCTACCACAACCTTCCTGTATTGAGGTGACCAGAACTAGTGCTATCATAGATGATGAAGGGACACTGAACTTGTAACAGTGACTCTGCTTTTCTCTCAACAGATGTTGCCAGACCTGCTGAGTTTCTCCAGCAGTTTCTGTTTTGATTTGTGTCAGAATATTGAAACTGTATGACGGCACCTCTGAGCGGAACATACTGTATTGAGAAAACTGAGTCCTACTGCAATCTCTCTAATTGTCAATTTGGAATAATTTGCCCTTGGGCTGTAAGCTTGATATGGAGGGTGTACTGTAAATGTCAAGAGTATTGCAATTAGGATTGAAACAGGATGTATGCAAACAAATTGAAAAATAGAGTCCTATAAAATTCAAGTCGAAATTTTATTATGGTACTTATAGACATTTTAGAAATTGAGTAAATTTTGCAAGTAGAAAACTTTTAGCATCATATTCCACCATGAAGTAAGGCCTTACAAGAAGTCTTGTACCTCTTAAATTCTCACCTGAATGTTTAATACGTATGTAAAAAGGTACAGAAGGAGGCTACTCTGTTTCATTCATTTAGTCATTCATTTAGGAGAAAGTGAGGACTGCAGATGCTGGAGATCAGAGTCAGGAGTGTGGTGCTAGAAAAGCACAGCAGGTTAGACAGCATCCGAGGAGCAGGGGAATCGACGTTTCAGGCATAAGCTCTTCAGCAGGATTGAGGCCTGCTCTTCCTCCTCGGATGCTACCTGACCTGCTGTGCTTTTCCAGCACCACACTCTCGACCGTGGTTGTACCCATCAATGCACATGGTACTTACTTCTTGCATGGAACACTGTGATGCAGAGTTAAAATAAATGAACCTTCCAAATGCTGAGCAATCAATTCTTTCTGTGCCACACTAAAATAATCCTGACCACTCCGGCAATAACACATGGTCTGACATACTAAAACACAAGCTAGATTTCAATTATTTCCCATTGTTGAAGTCTTTGTTTTGTTTTGGTTCCTCCAGACCATTCTGCTTTGTGAGTCGGTTTATTTTTGCTATTATCTCTGTAGGCTGTCATTGTGGAAGACAGCAAAAGAGCAAACACTTGCAGTTAAAATCACTGCACTCGACCTTAAATGCCATTGTGCATTTTGAACATTGAGTCTATTTTACTGTCTGTTGCCATAAGACCATAAGAAAAGAAGTCGGTTGTCCAACCTTTCATGCCTGCTGTACCACTCAATAGGATCCAACACTCCTCACATCCACTTTCCTGCCCTTTCTCCATAACCTTTAATTCCCCGACTGATCAATAATCCATCTATCTCTGTCTTAAATATACAGAAGGACACTACATCTATCATAGTTCTCTGCAGCAAGGAGTTCCAAAGACTCTCAATCTTCTGAGAGAAGAAACTCCTCCTCACCTCAGCCGTTATTCCAAGACCATGCCCTCTGGTCCAAGATTCTCCCAAGAGGGAGAACATCATTTCAGCATTAACCCTGTCAAGCATTAACCCTCTCAGCATTAACCCTCTCAGCATTAACCCTGTCAAGCATTAACTCTGTCAAGCATTAACCCTCTCAGCATTAACCCTCTCAGGATTAATCCTGTCAAGCCCCTTAAGAATCCAATATGTTTCAATGAGATCCATTTTGATTCTTTCAAACTCCAGTGAGTAGAGTCCCAATCCGTTTAGCCTTTGCTCCTAAGACACTCCCTTCAACCCAGGGATCATTCCAGTGAACCTTCTCTTAACTGCCTCCAATGAAATGATATCATACTTTAAATAGGGTGACCAAAACTGTCCACAGTACTCCAGATGCGGCACGGTGGCTCAGTGGTTAGCTCTGCTAACTCTGCCTCACAGCTGCAGGGATTCCAGCTTTGGCTGACGGTCTGTGTGGAGTTTGCACATTCTCCCAGAGTCTGTGTGGGTTTCCTCCCACAGTCTAAAGATGTGTGGGTTAGATGAATTGGCCACGCTAAATTGCCCATACTGTTCAGGGATGTGTAGGTTAGGTGCATTAGTTGAAGGTAAGTATAGGATAATAGGATAGGGAAATGGGTCTGGGTGGGTAAATCTTTGGAGGGTCGGTGTGGACTTGTTGGGCTGAAGGGCCTGTTTCTACACTGTAGGAATTCTAAAAAAATGATGTGGTCTCACCAGCACTTTGTACAGTGCAGCAAGACATCCCTACTCTTATACTCCAACCCCCTTGAAATAAGGGCCAACATTCCATTCAGTATCTCCTGCACCCTGTGTGCTAGCTTTCTATGCTTTGTGCACAAGCACCCCAAGTCCCTTTCTGTTGCAGCTTTCTGCAGTTTTTCTCCATTTAAATAACAGTGTTCTTTTGTTCTCCTTTCCAGATTTTTCCCACATTATACTCCATTTGCCAACATTTTGCTCACTTATGTAACCTATCAATATCTTTCTGTAAACTGCTTGCATCTCACCTTTCCCCCTATTTTTTGCAAATTTAGCTACAATATATGCACTTCCTTCCTCCAAGTCACTAATACATATTGGAAACAGTTGTAGACCCAGCACTGATCCCTGTGGAACCCCACTGGTCACACATTGCCAAGCTGATTAAGAACCTCTCATCCCCACTTGCTGTTTGCTGCCCAAGTGCCAATTCTCTATTCACCCCAATCTCTACCTTCAACACCCAGGGCTCTAATGACTTAACTTTTGTGAGGTACCTTGTTGAATACCTTCTGGAAGTCCATATACAAAACATCTACTGGTTCCCATGTATCCTCTCTGGTTGAGACTTCCACATAAAAACTCTCACAAATTAGTTAGACACCACATCCATTCCATGAAGTCATGCTGACTCTGCTTGATTAGGTTATAATTTTCCAAAGGTTCTGCTATTATTTCCTTAATAATTGATTTCAAAACTTTTGCAACAGTAGATGTTAGACTAATTGGCCTATAGTTAACTGCGCTTTGCCTCCCTCCCTCCCTCGTGAACAGAGCTGTCACCTTGGCAGTTTTCCAATCCTCTGGTACTTCTCCAGAATCCAATGACTTTTGGACAATTACAGCCAATGCACCCACTATCTCTGTCGGTACTTCTTTTAGGATCCTCAGATGCAGCCTTTAGGACCTGGCAACGTATCTGCTCTTAGTTCCATTAGTTTATCGAATATTACTGCTATCGTAATTGTGATGATACTTAATTCCTCCCCTTTATTCTTCAGTATTAATAGGATATATAAAGAATCTTCCACTGTAAAGACTGATACAAAATATCTGTTTAACTCCTCTGCCATTTCCTTGCTCCCAAAACCATCTCCCCAGATTCATTTTCTCAGGGGCTATGTTCATTTTGACCTCCTCTCTGTTTTTATATATTTAGAAAAGCTCTTACGGTCAGCTTTTATATTCCTTGCCAGTTTGCCCTTGTAGTTTATTTTCTGTTTTTATTATCCTTTTAGGTCTCCTTTGCTGGATTCTGAATTTATTCCAGTCTTCAGGCCTATCACTAACTGTGATCTCCTTAAATACTTTCTTTTTCCAACTTAATACTTATCTTAACTTTCCTGGTTAGCCATTGTTGGTTTATTCCTTTTTTTAGAATCTTTCCTCTTCACTGGGATGTATTTGTGCAGAGAGTTATAAATTACCTCCTTAAATGTCTGCCTCTGCTTGCTTACTGTCATTCCTGCTAATCCATCTGCCCAGTTCACTTTAGCTAACTCTATCCTCATTTCATTGTAATTTCCTTTATTTAAATTAAACACTTGTTTCCGATCCACACTTCTCATCCTTGAACTGAATATTAAATTCTATCAATGTTATGATCACCAGTTCCTCTCGGTTGGATCTATTTAGGAAAGCTAAGTGGATCCAACTGAGAAATTGGGAAGAAAAGCCCATGTTCCCAGTGCAAAACATGACCAAACTAGAAACACATTAAGGAACAGCCAACAGTCAACAATCCTGAGTGCCAACGTTTAATACCAAAAGGTTATTGCACAATGGGCAGATGACGTTAATAGAGATTGAGAGAACTCTTAGAAAATTTACAAAAAGAAGATTGAGGAAATGTTAAGGTGAAGAGCAGATGGTATGATCAGTTTTGATTTCAACATCAAAGACACAGAAGGCAACAATACTGAAGTCAAACTTTGACTGAGCTGACATTTGCTGTGTGCTCAGTAGTGTCTCAGTCATGAATTTCGGCAGGAGATTTGAAGAGGGCAAGGTCTCAGACTGACATTCAGAAATACTAATGTGAAGCAGTGGTCTTACTGCAGACTTTCTTATGCTGAGAAATATTTTGGCAGGAAGTGAAACCCAGCCCTGAATGCACTCAAACCAAGATAAACACAAACCTTCTCACATCATCACTGCCATTAGATTACAGATTAAAGAAAATTTATACCTTTCATTACTGTTTCCAATCCTCCTGTTTGTCACAATAGCAGTTCTGGCAGAAGATAAAAGCAACCTATTCATCTTTCAGCTCTCTAATTTACATCCATCAGATGAAACTGTAGCCAACATGTTACAGTTCATTTATAGACATCTCTGCTATGGTAAGGATCGACAACACTGCACAGTGTCCTGTGGCAAAGCGTCATTGGGAAGTGGCTTTTCAGGCTCCACGTTCTCCAGCTCCCAGTCATTGAGCCATACAGCTCAGAAAGAGGCCCTTCAGCCCATCACGTCTGCGCCAGGCATCAGTTTCCCTTTCTTTCTCCACTCCAGCCTGAGGATTAACAGCAATCGGGAACCCACTCTGCAATTTCTTTCTTAGAAATACTTGTGTGTTATTGCATCTTTATATGTCTCAAAATGCACAATGTTCAATGCAGTAGGATCCCACTAGCGTCAATCTGTGCATACAGCAATTAAACTAACTATTTGTTTTATTGGTATTGGCCAGCACTTTCAGGAGGATTTTGTACTTTACATCAAACTATGCTCAAGGGCCTGAACTTCCTGCTGGGACAGAAGTCAGAAGTTGAGCTCAAGATTGCAACATATCGACATAGGTATGAATATTACAGACTCAAAAACTACTATAAAGGGCAAAGTGGATTGGATCATTACTAATTGTGTTAAAAATAGCGGACTATAAAAGTTAGGTTGGGTGGAAGGGGAGGAAGAGGGATGACAGCAATACCTTTAGAGTGAGTCTCAGGAATGCAAGGTATGGTGGGCACTTGTGTCTGCTGTTTCACCATCCTGGCCTCCTGTCCCTGCCTCTGTTTCTTCACTACATGTTATAATATCAAGCAATGGTAAAGGTGAAAGAGAATATTTTAATTCTTAAAAGGGATGTCAACCAGGACGAAAAGAGTTTCAACAGTTCCAGTGGCAATGAATCTGTGCGGACTTCAGGTGATTATAAGGGTGCGCACGTCTGAAAATCTGGTTATAATTTGAAGCCAGGCTTGGGGTCAATCGCAAGGAACCCACAGCCTGGTTTCTGTAATCTGAAGGGGTAGGCCCTTTAGCATAGAAACAGAAAGTGACAGCTCAAATAATTGAAAAAAAAAATGGCAATTTGCAGGTGGTGCAAATGTTTAGGCAACAAGTCTATTTTGTGTCATGAGGAGACATGCACCACACTGGGTGTACCAGGCTGAGATATTTAATGGCTACCTCAATGGCAGACAAGGCTTCAGTGGAGTGCCTGATTCAATGGATGGTATTTCAAAACACATGCAGACTTCCTCCAACACTGTGCTGACATGCCAGGCTGGACTATGGGCTCCATTTTGTGGAAGGGCACTTGAACCAACCCCATTTTGGCTCAAAGGCAAGGAAGCAACCAACTATTCCACGGCTGGCACACAACACACACACACACAGATGAGGAAGCAGGTATGTAGCATTTGAAAGTGCTGCAGCTCTCTTAACCATCACAATGTCTTTTAGCCTTAACCTTTAAATTGTTGACAGCTTGATGGAAATCCCTGCCTCCCTCCGCCACAGTCTGGGAACTGCAAATAATGGGAATAATTCCTAAAATTAGAATATATTGACATGGAAATAAACACTGATGGTACGGTAATAAAAATACTGTAACAACGAAATAAACATTAGTATTACGGCAATAAATCCACTTGATCAAGAATGCATTGAGATTTTTAATAAAATATTGCCATATAGCTGTGCTACACACACAAAAAAAATTGGAAGCAATTTAAACTGAACATTCCCTCTGATTCTGACCTTAGTTACAGAAGGGAAATTTAAATAAACTTCTATTATTTACCTAGTTTATTCATTTTAATTATTATAAAATGAACAATATAAAACTTTCACCATCCAGGTTTCTTTTACCTCACTGGCTCCATTGCACATTATATTCCGAATGGGAACCTGGACAGGGAGGCAGAAGAGCAGGAAACCAGGGCAAAAACAGAATGGGAATTTTAAAAAGTGTTAGCAGTGAATTCAAGGCGACAGTGCAAAATAATGCAAACAGCACAAAGAACGATTAGATTCCATATAGTGTGGAAACAGGCCCTTCAGCCCAACATGTCCACACCGACCGCCGAAGAGTAACCCACCCGTATCCATTTCCCTCTAACTAATGCACCTAACACTATGGGCAATCTAACATGGCCAATTCCCCTAACCTGCACATCTTTGTGACTGTGGGAGGAAACCGGAGCAACTGGAGGAAACCCACGCAGACACTGGGAGAATGTGCAAACTCCACACAGACAGTCACCTGAGGGTGGAATCGAACCTGGGACCCTGGTGCTGTGAGGCAGCTGTGCTGACCACCGAGCCACCGTACCACCCCTCCCACTACCTCTCGCATTGTTAAATGCAAAGTTAAAAACGCAAGCCTTAAGACATGTGTCTTAGTGCGGGGAATATTCACAGTAAAATGAATGAATTTGTCACATGAGAAGATATAAATAGTTATGATTTGGTTGGGATTACAGAGACATGACTACGGGGTGACCAGGGATGGGAACGGAAACTTCAGGGTATTCAGATTTTCAGAAGGACTGTCGAAAAGGTAAAGGAAGTGGGGTAGCATTACTGATTAAAGAAAACATTATAACAGCAGTGTGGAAGGATATTAGCTTCAGTGAAGTGAAAGCTGTACGGGTAGAGCTTCATAATACAAAGAGGCTAAAAACAATAGTGGCTGTTGTTTATAGACACCCAAAGTGTAGCAACTTTGGGGAAGGCATTAAACACTAAATCAGGGATGCAGCAATAAAGGTATGGGTGTAATTTTGGGCAACTTAAATCTGCATATAGATTTGTCAAATCAACTCAACAACCACGTGATAGATGAGGAATTGTTGGGAGTGTGTATGGGATGGCATTTTGGAGCAATACCCTGCGCAGCCAATTAGAGAACTGGCCATTGTGGCCTGGTTATTGTGTAATGAGAAAGAAATAATTGGCCCTTTGGTGAAGAGGGACCATCACCTTTAACCCCACCAATTCTTTTTGTTATTAATTCACTCCTGGCATACGGACATTATTGGCTGGACCAACATTTATTGCCCATCCCTAGCCTTCTTGAACCATTGTAGTTGGAGGGCTGTAGGTAGACCCACAATGCCATTAGGGAAAGAATGCCAGGAATTTGGCCCAACAGCTGTGAAGGAACAGCAATATATTTCAAAGTCAGGATGGTGAATGGTTCACACGATGGAGTTCCAGTCTATCTGCTGTGCATGCCCTTCAAGACGGAAATGGCCATGGATTAGATGATGCTTTTCTAGGAACTTTGGTGAATTTTCACAGTGCATCTTGGAGATTTCGCCATCCCCATTTCTCTATTAATACTTATTTCCTCCCTCACTAGATCTCCTGTTTCCAACTTGTGGCATTTTATTTGCACCCTCCTTCATGAAGGCTGAACTAAACCCTAACAATTTAGGGTTTAGACAGCTGAAGTCAATGGTGGAGTACAGAGTGTGGGGGATGAATAAGAGGAAACAGTTGGAGCAATCGAGAGCTCTTGGAGACCACTAACATCCAACTAAAATGGATGAGAAAGATGAATAAGTATAAAGGCAAACTGGCAGTAGCTTCCTTTGTTGCATCATAGCTGAAACTATTAAACTGGGCAATCTTCATATAACTGCTCGTGGTCTGTGGCTTATCGCTCTCATTGGTAACTTCACTCAGTGAGCCATACTAGGACACTGCAGCACAGGCTTTCATTGCGGTGGCAGGGGCGGGGTCAGAACTGAGCACAAGGTTTATACAGAGTGAGAGACACTTCTCCGAACCAAGCGAGAGATGCAAAATCTGCAATTGTGCATTTATAGAAATAATGACAAAATTAAATTAAAAGGATTCATTATCAAGCAAGCAGTACAATTTGTGACCTAAATCAGTAGAAATTTCACAGCTGGATTTGCAGTCTCTCCATACTTGTAGAAGTGCTGTGTCTGCGTCACTCCTTTAGGGGAACTCGCACTTCCCAAGGTTTCCAGTTTAACCAGGATATAACCCGGCTTTCAGAATACCTTTCAGAAAAGAGATTACAGGTCTGGCAAAAAGAAAGGTTTTATTGGCAACTGATTTATTTAACTCTCTTACATTAATTCCACTGACTCCAATTTAATACCATTTATTTCTATAACTGATGTAAGACTTGAAAAGAATTTAATGTCTTTTCCACCTCTAATCCCTTTAATCCCTAAACCATGGAGTTTCTCCCTCCTCCTGATGACCTGGTCGATTCCCTAGCCTCTACAAGCTGGCTATTTGCAATGGACCAACAAAGCTGTTCAATCACAGAAGGAACCATGACAAAGTCTCACTTAAGATCACATCTTTTGATTGTTCAGACATCTACTGTCAGGATGCCTCCGTGCTCAGGTTTACCTCGAATACTTTTTTAAAAGTTGAAAACCCTTCACAAATCAATTTTAGAACACAGAGCAGGCAGCCAGCCGGCTTAGAGTTGTTTATTTGTTCACTGGGCTACACACATTGCTGGAGGTCAGAGGCAAGATCAGAGTGGTGCTGGAAAAGCACAGCAGGTCAGGCAGTATCTGAGGAGCAGGAAAATCGACGTTCAGCACCACTCTAATCTTGACTCTGATCTCCAGCATCTGCAGTCCTCACTTTCGCCTACTTGCATTGCTGGCTAGTTCGGTGGTTGTTGCCCATCCTCACTTATCCTTGACAAGGTTGTACATTCTTGAACCGTTGCAAATGAAGTCATGTATGCAAACCCACAGTGCTGTTAGGAAGTTGAAGGATTTTAACTCGATGTCCAGAGGCTCATGG
The DNA here is from genome assembly GCF_037043375.1 of Chiloscyllium plagiosum. Lineage (NCBI taxonomy): Eukaryota > Metazoa > Chordata > Chondrichthyes > Orectolobiformes > Hemiscylliidae > Chiloscyllium > Chiloscyllium plagiosum. Next base: position 42,897,639 of record NW_028270169.1, read on the forward strand.
AAGTCACCAGAGGGAAGGTGAGTGGGTGGTAGGTAGGCTGGCAAGTGGTCGAGGCTGGGTCAAGTCTGGGACGTCAGAAGTCTAGTTACCCAGGAGATCATTCACACATTTTCTGGGTAACACTGCCGGTTAAGTACGGTGGAGTCCTTTGTAGTTTCCATATTGAGCTCAGCTCTGGACACCTTCTCAGAAGGTTCTAGATACAGGATAGTTGGCCTTCAGACACTGGAACTTCCTGAGCAATTCTCTTAGTCAGTGCAGCAGAATACCAACTGGCTCCAGACTCGTGCATTCTTGAAGACCAGAAGATCTGGGCGGTGGCATTAATTAATGCCAGTCAGACCTCCTGGCATGGAAATCAAACTGATACATTATTGGGGGCCCAAGTCTTCAGATTTTGTTGGGAGTTTATAAAAACATGAAAATAATTTTAAATTGTTAAGACACACCTTTTTGCTCTATCTTCACAAACTTTAATCCCTTCGCTTTCTGTAGCTGATATAACATTAACTTCACTCAGGCCACCTTACACTTCCTTCACCGTCATTTCTCTTTCTGAATCTTTCGGTCTGAAAGTTCGATGTTTGGCACCGCTGGTCTTGCGCACGCAGATACCAAATGCCTGGTTTCTCTGGCAGCAGTCATCAGCTCAGTCAACGCAAGAAAATTAAGGAAAGGTCTGAAGCACACAAAACAAGCCCAACTGCAGCTAGATGTGTTCTATGGTTAAATATGACCCACTGTCTCTTTGCTAGGAGGGCAAAATCCACTCAGGGAACTGTTTATTATTGAGAGGAAATTACCACAGTGTTGACCGCTTTCCCAGCACCAACAGTCCTACCTGCTGAATAAACGTATGGACCAGTCACTTTTAACAATGAAACTCTGAAGAGCTACATATTGTACAGGTAAGGGTTGCATTCGGTATGCAGGGTCACCCAAGCAACAGGCGCTATCAAGATACTCCGGTCAGAATTTCAGGAGTGGTGGTCACTTTGTTTCCCAAAATCTGAAGCTCATCTGTTGTGCAAGAACTGTACTGTGCATTTGTTATTAAAGAGGATCAAGGTAGAAAATTAAAAAGATTTACTGGTAAGTAGCAAAGCCAATGAGTTCCATTCTCATAACATGAGGGACTTCGCCAATTCTAGGAGTCAGGGTCAGCACGGTGCCTCAGTGATTAACACTGCTGCCTCACAGCACTAGGGATCCGGGTTTGATTCCACTCTCGGGCAACTGTCTGTGTGGAGCTTGCACATTCCCCCCCCTGTGTATGTGAGAGTTTCCTCTGGGTGCTCAAATTCCCTCCCACAGTCCAACAATATGTAGGCTAGGTGGAATGGCTATGCTAAATTGCCCATAGTGTCCCAGGATGTGTAGTCTAGGTGGATTAGCCATGGGAAATGCAAGGTTACAGGGATCTGGGTGGGATGCTCTTTGGAGGGTCAATGTACACTTCAAATGGGCTGAATGACCTCCTTCCACACTATGGAGACCTAGTACAGGGTGGCACAGTGGCTCAGGGGTTAACACTGCTGCCTCACAGTGCCAGGAACCCAGTATAGAATCCAGCCTCAGGCCACTGTCGGTGTGGAGTTTGCACACACATCCAGTTGTCTGCGTGGGTTTCCCCTCGCAATCCAAAGATGTGCAGATTAGGTGAATTGGCTATGCTAAATTGCCCACAGTGTTAGGTGTGGGCATTAGTCAGGGGTAAATGTAGGGGAATGGGTCTGGGTGGGATACTCTTCGGAGGATCGATATGGACTTGTTGGGCTGAAAGGCCTGTTTCCATTCTGCAGAGAATCTAATCTAATGTGTCACTGGGTTTGCTACCTGCCCAGCTTCATTCAAACTTGGAATTTGATCAAAGCTATGAACTGGAGAATCAGTGAGAGTGCAAGTAAGAGATTCTAGAAAGATCCAAGTATGAACTGAGATACTTCTCAGTAAAACAGAAGTTCAGTAAAACAGAAGTTAAAAGCATTGCTACAAAATAATCGAAGCTGACCGAGACAGAGAGGTGTTTAATTTCATGAATAAAACCAGACAACCTGACTTGAGAAAAGACAGATGACAAGAGCACAGTGGGATTGTGAATGTCAGGCAAAGACAGCATTGAAATGCCACAGAGCTGTTCATGAGCCAGTCGCAGGCAGAAACAGCCTCGGACTGGGTCCACTCTTCCCTTTAAATATGGCAATTCCTTTTAAAAATGAGGGACAATCTGTCGAGCAAGAACTGTGCTTGTATGTCATTACAAAACAGAATCAAGTCGGCAAGGTGAAAAGGCTTACTGGCAAATAGCGAACCCAATGAGTTCCATTCTCATAACATGAGCCAATTCACATGGACAGACAATTATACAGACTCCAAGCTGTGCATATTTTATCCATTTAATTGAAACTTTGCAAAGGCTAGACAACTTCAAGTAACCAAACCATTTATTTAAAACAAAACTCTCGACAATGGAATATACACAGAGAAGTGACTGCTGGTTCAGGCTGATTCATTCCTTCACTATGTGACCAACGCCTCTCAAACAGTGTGGGAAATGAAGTCTGTTGTACCTTCAGCAACTACACAGTGAACACTTCTCAAATTGAAAAAGTGTACCCATTGTTGAACTTTTAAATCAAATTCCATTAAAGTGGTAAACAAAAAACAGCAAAGACCCCTGGATGCTGGAAACCTCAAACTAAAACTGAAATTGCTGGAGAACATCAGCAGGTCTGGCAGGGGCTGTGGAGATAAAGCAGGAATTAATGTTGCAGGTCTAGTGTGCTGAAGACATCAGTTCTGCTTTCACTCCACAGTTGCTGCCAGACCTGCTGAGGTTCTCCATAAATTTCTGCTTTCATTCCATTAAAGTAGTCATGGTCTGAGCTAATATCGCTCACTGCATCAATGTTTCCAAATAATTTTGATTGGTAATAAACCGTTAATCTTAAGAGTTTCTGAAGGAGACATATGAAAGAGTGTTATGTGAAGGCCCTGGTGTTAGCAGCTGTCACTGACTTGCATACCTGGCCCCAGGAAGTATAAATGATCACAAAGTAAGGTGTTAAATGTGCTAGATTTACAGAAAACAATGCAGTCTTGTGAATCGTGTTAACATATTGAAATGTGTATTCCAGTTTAAACATGTGTAAGTTTCCTATTTACTGTCTTCTCTTTGTAAACTGGTCCCACTCCTCGATTAGACTGTCCAGGATTGTTGGAGGAGCCCTACCAAGAAAAGGGAAACTATTAGTAACTTTGTCAGAGAAAGAAAAATCACTCATAAAACTGAATACATCTTGGGATAACTTTAATCCAACCTAGTCCTCAGGAAGCTGACAGGCTGTTAATTCCTATTGAATGTACTGGCCAGGCAGCAGCAGAGAGCAACCCCATCCTGTCAGCAATTTACCAAGTGGGTTAGCTTCAATTTAATCCACTTTAATCTCAATTAATCTCTCTCATGGCTTTACCCCCATGCCGCGCCCCCCCCCCCCCCCCGTAAGATCCTGTTCACATGAAGATCATTCACAGTTACTTAAACAATGTGTGAAGGTGGTAATGTCTCTGCCCTTAGAGGCTCCAGGTTCATGTCCTGCTTGTCCCAGACAATGGGTCTGAACACACTGATTAAAAATAGCAACCTTGAGAATTAAGGTAATATCTCTGAGGAACCAAGAGACTCTTGTTCCAGTGCGACTTGCTCCACAGCATCTCTGAACATACTGATTGTACATTATCTTTAAATGAGGTGTATCTCTGCCCTCCTTGCTGGAACTAGGCCAGCCTCCTGAGATATGTCACATTAAGAAGGCTCCAAGTGTTTTACACTCAATTATGCAGAAATGCATCTACTGTTGTGATGTAGGTGATCCCTGCAGCTAGATCTGACTCCAAATATAGAAATGAGTGGATAGTTTAATTTCATTCAGTGCTAAGTGAGGAATGACAGTAGACTCTGTTAAAATGCTATTCTGCTTGACTAATATCATTGGGTCTTTACGGGAGTCTTGGTTTAACTCTCATCAGAAGTTAAACCAAAGGTGGCACAATGGCTAGCACTGCTGTCTCACAGCGCCAGGGACACAGGTTCGATTCCAGCCTTGGGCGACTGTCTGTGTGGAGTTTGCACGCTCTCCCCGTGTCTGCGTGGGTTTCCTCCCACAGTCCAAAGCCGGCCAGGTGAATTGGCCAAGCTAAATTGTCTCTTAGTGTTATATGCATTAGTCAGAGGGAATGGGTGGGTTACTCTTCAGAGAGTCGGTGTGGACTTGTTGGGCCAAAGGGCCTGTTTCCACACTGTAGGGAATCTAATCTAATCTAATCTAATCAGAACACTGTTACAACACCACTTCAGTACTATATCCAGGTTGCCAGTTCTCTAAATGACAAAATCTAACCATTTCTCTGACATTCAATGCATTACCCTCACTGAATCCTTCATTAACAACATCCTGGGGGTTACCATTGATCAGAGGTTGAACTAGACCAGCCACATAAATACTGCAGCTTTGAGGGTAGGCCAGAAGCAAGAAATTCTGGAGCAAGCAACCCGCCTTCTGATTCCTGAAAGCCTGTCCGCCATCTACAAGGAACAAGTGTGATAGAATACTCCCTACACGCCAGGATGAACGTAACTCCGTAACTTAAGAAGCTGGCTACCATCTAGGCCAAAGCTGTCCATTTGACTGATACCACATCCACCATCTTGAATATTCACTTGCTTCACACAGCACAGTGCAAAAGTGCGTGCCATCTGCAAGAAGCACTGCATTCACCAACACTCCTCCGGCAGCACCTTCCAAACCCATGATCACTTCCATCTAGGACAAGGGTGGTAGACATTTCGGAACACCACCAGCTACAAGGTTCCTCTTTGAGCCACTCATCATGCTGACTTGGAATTATATCATTGCTCCTTCACTGATGCTTGGCCAAAACCTTGAAGCTCCCTTCGTAACAGCACTGCGGGCATTTCTACACCCCAGGGACAGCTGCAGGTTAGGAAAGAAATACAGCAGCATCTTCTCCAGGAGGATTAGGACAGGCAGGAAATGGTGAGCTGGCCAGCAAAACAGAGTGAAGTGCCCCAGGGATCAATGTTAGACCTCTCGGTCATGATCATTATCTTGATAAATAATGAATGTGCAAAAATACAGTCAAGAAAAGCACAAACAAAAGAATTCAAGGAAGTTGCTGAAAACAGGAAGCAACTGGATTGGCAGTTCCTGAAGGCAGGAGCTAAACAAGTGGCCAATGTTACAACAAAGTAAGCCAGGTGTTAGAGTGGCTGAGACCCATGGGAGGATTCAGAACAGGTAAAGATCACTAAGGTAAGGTATGTATGGATTTGAAAGCAAATGGGTCTCAGGGAGCTTGAGCAAGCATGGGGAGAGTACAGGAATTATCATGGTTTGGTCATTGAAATCAGTTGCAATTAGCAGAGGATGGGAAACAACCAAGCAGTCAAGGAAGTGAGAGAGAAAATAAGTTGCAACTGAATATGATCAATGCTGTACACTGTGATAAATGCATTGTGTTGCTCACTGGAAATAAAAACGAAGGAGAGGTTTATACGGCAAATTGCATCAAAGCAGCCGAAAGGAAAGTGAAAGAATTTAAGGAGCGATGATGGACTCAGCATTCACCACGTGCCGTACTGAAAACAGACTGAATGTTGAACTAGAAGGCAAAGGTTATAGAGTGCAAGATAAATACTTTACTAACAAACTGCTCCGGGAGTGCATTTTTGCAAACACTCACCTGGCAGGATTTCCTATTTTGTAAAATGTAGTTGCAATTTGAGGCTGTCATACTGCACACTTCGGAGATCCCGGTGTTGGACTGGGGTGTACAAAGTTAAAAATCACACAACACCAGGTTATAGTTATCACAATCACCTGATGAAGGAGCGTCGCTCCGAAAGCTAGTGTGCTTCCAATTAAACCTGTTGGACTATAACCTGGTGTTGTGTGATTTTTAACTTCATACTGCACACTGACCTGGTCAGAAATACCTCCAGTAATGTGATCAGCCCTGAGGGAGAATTCACTTTCGCCAATTCCCAGAACAGAAGAGCCACAAGACTGAGTCCTTGACTTGAAGAACAGAGATACAAAGAAAGGTTAGGAGAACATTGGATTCTCCAATTTTGAACACAGATGAATGAAGAGGGGCCCCAGGAGGTGTATAGATCGAAGGTGAAACAGGGAAAAACAAGAGAGAAATCTTGAGAACAGTTTAAAGGTAAACCATGTCTGTAGTTCAAACTGAATAAGTAGAAACTGGGGAATAAAAACAACAGAGTTCGACACCTGAAATAACCTCTCAGTGGAAGTGAAAACACAAACGTTTAATGAAAGTTCATAATTTATGATTGGGGAAACTTATGTTCAAAAACACAGCTATTTGGTTTTCATTTAAGTGACGCTTGTTTTAAAATGGTCACAAACTTTTTTTTTTCCAAAGCAGGAAGCTACTTTAAGGTTAGAGAGATGGATGCAGAGCAGGGCATGGTCGTAGGAAACTATCAATACCAGAAGGACAGGCTCTTTTTGGCAGTGTCCAGGCCAGCAGAGTCGGTACGTAGTTTAAGCCACAGAGCTCGTAGTATCTTTCTCCCCCTCAGTGCGAGGTCCGGGCACAGCAGTGACTTACACAACCAGATGGCAAAGTGTAAGAGACCATTTGCTGTGTACAGATACTCTGAGCGACTGCATGGCAGCCTGGAATGTTGGGTCGAAGCTGTCTCAGCAGCCTGAAGGGCTGAAAAAATATCCTGTCCTTTTCTTTCCTTGGAGTTCCGCGAGCTAGTATGTATGTGGCTCGAGGACAGACAGTATTGAAGGGAATCACATCGAGGACGTTTGAGAAGTTTAGTGAATTGAAAGGAAACATCTGTAATCTTGACAACCACCTGATGCTCCAGAAGCTAGTGCTTCCAATTAAACCTGTCAGACTATAACCTGGTGTTGTGTGATTTTTATATCTGTAATCCTGTTTGTTGGGTAAGGAATTTGAGAGTGAAGATATAAGTAACAATTTTTGGGGGTTAAATCAACATAAAGATTGTTGTTCGGAAAAAGGATTGAACCTTTCCAAATTGTGCTTTTATGTATTACAATTATTTTATTCTATTCCTGTCAATATAAACTTTGAGGTTCTTTTATTAAAAGCAAATAGGTTCAGTGACTGACCAAATTGGAAAAATAAAACTTATGGTCTATCAAGACAGTTTTCACTTTGGGATCATAACCATGGTCCAGCGACAGGCAGAGAGAAGGTTACAATGGATGGAGGAGCTAGCTGGACTGGGTGGCTTTCCTCTGGGTTAGACCCAGAGGGTGGACAACCTTTAGCACCTGGCCCTCTAAAATATTAATGTCCATCTTGCCTGAGGGCTACCTTCTGATACAGTCAACTTAGGGCTTTCAGATGATCCCATCTCTTCAGGGATGTCGAGCAAGTTTACAGCAAACTTTAAGACAGCTTTTGTGCCTCCAAGCATGGAGACAGAATGAAGAAACACTGTGTACATTGGCTAAACCAAATGGTCAGAACTTTAAATCTGCAGCCATATCAGCTTGAACTTTAAGTAGCTGTTTCTAAAATCAAAGACTAAGATGTGCTCAGGCCAGGCCAGTTTAATCTACAACACCAGCAGTAACAGGTCTCTGAGCATCCATAGCAGGCACTGACAGCTACACTGCACCTGCATCTACATTTAATCAAATCTCACCCAACAACATGCATTGCTGCACAGAAAATAAAATCACATTCATAACAAAGTAGGTTCACTTATTCTAGATGTGTCATCCCAGCACCCAATCTTGATCAGCAGCTCACCATAATGTTTAGCACGTTATTCAAACACTCCCACCCCTGACTGATCTGCACTAACCCCACCACTCAATACTTGCTTTCTGATACTTGTCAAGTGTTGCAGAATTTGCAGTTTGGCTGAGAAAATACTCCAAGCCTAATCACAGTGGATGGAGTGCAGACGTCTACTCATTTGTGTGGAAATGTAATTGGTCATTTATCACGTACAAGGGCCTTATATAATCTGCCAGTTAGCCAGCATTGACCTACACGCCAGCTTCCAGCTGTAAATGTTCAAACCGTGTCAACTATAAGACAGATTCCTCAGATATTTCTCCATGGAACAGAATCTGCTTCAGGATTCAACTTGATGGAGTGATAAACTGCAGCTTAAACCAAGTAGGGTCAGAATTTATGGGCGATCTGTTTTTCTCTCCACTGATGTGTGAAGATCACAGGCTCTCCAGTTTCCAGTGTGTACTGACAGCACTCAGGGACAGCGCCCCCAGTGGAAATCACTCGCTCGAGTCGCCACTGCAGTCTGTAACTGATATCCTAATCAACAAATCCCAACGTTCACACATGCTAAGTTATTACAGACATGCCAACTACAGCATGCTGACAGATCGAGGGAATCAAGCTCACACTGACGCCTGTATAACTCCTGCTACATTTCAAAACTGCTCAAGTATCAGCAGGAGCTTTATTACTGCAAAACTAACTGGGCACCATTTTCATTTGTTTCTTCTCATTCACTACTTATGCTCCTATCTTAGCATTCCTTTTGATTTGGCTTCTAATGATTAAATCTTAGACATACCCTTTCTTCTAGCTCTTCGATGCATCAAGCTCAGTCAAAGTCTTTCCCCAATTTGGGCATCTGAGAGTTTTGAGGCGGTTGGTGACATCAAGTCGACCAAGCCTCAATTAAAAGCTCCCTTGGCAAATTAATTGGGGAGGCCCAGATTACAGCCAAAGGACTTTCTTTTTAGCAGATAAGGAGCAACAATATTAAGGCTTTAACAGTTAGGATTACTTGTGGGAGGTATTTTACAGACACTCTATTGTTTGATTGGTAAGTTGCCCCATATTTGGACCTTGCTGGTGTCCCATTACAGTGCTGTTTGATTTGACCAGAGATTAGATTAGATTAGATTCCCTACAGTGTAGAAACAGGCCCTTTGGCCCAACCAGTCCACACTGACCCTCTGAAGAGTAACCCACGCAGACACATTTCCCTCTGACTAATGCATCTAACACTACAGGCAATTTAGCATGGCCAATTCACCTGACCTGCACATCTTTGGACTGTGGGAGGAAAGCGGAGTACTCGGAGGAAACCCACGCAGACACGGGGAGAATGTGCAAACTCCACACAGACAGTTGCCCGAGGCTGGAATCGAACCTGGGACCCTGGTGCTGTGAGGCTGCAGTGCTAACCACTGAGCCACAGTGCTGACCCAAAGCCCGAAGCTCAGCTCACTGCCAGCACAAGGCTGTTTCTGATCATTGACAGTGCTGTTCACCCTGACAAAATGAATGCTCGTCCCACCAGCACCCAGGATACAGTCGTCTCTGTAATGTGAAGATAGTTTTCTTGGCAAGCTAATAGTTGCTCGATTGGAAATGGATTCAAGTCAAGGTTATCTGTTTCAGCCCCTGACCTGAGGGGAGCCTCCCCTTTTGCCCAACTCCCTTTGATCAGTCATTCACTCAGTCGACAACCTCAGAGTCATTTCATCGTTGGCAAATGAAACAAAGAATTAAGTTTACATTTGGCGGCTGACCCTTTGAATTCAGTCACACTACACTAGGAGAGAAGGCAGCTACAAGTAACTTCCATGTCTTGGCCTAAACTCTCATTAAAGTCACAAGGATGCTTTAAACCAGTTTTTTTGAACTATAGACCTGAAGGCAGTCTTCAACTGAATATGATTCGGACTGCAAATGTTTGCTATAAATTCTGTGTTACGATCGAACCCTCCACAATCACCTGATGAAGGAGCGTCGCTCCGAAAGCTGGTGTGCTTCCAATTAAACCCGTTGGACTATAACCTAGTGTTGTGTGATTTTTAACTCAACTGAATACATTGTCTGAATCGATCAAGTGTATGACAGCCAGCTACAGGTTATTCGGCTTCACAACTGTTGTGGGAAAATGGACAGGACGGGGTTGAGAGAACCACTTGAAACTTGAGAGAGTTCAGTCAGGTTAGTGCTGTCTCTGAAGTGCAGCAAAAAAAAAAAAGACTTGCACCTTTGATGAATGCAGGATCCCCCAAAGTGCTATACAGCCCAAGAAGCCATTTCAAAATGCAGTCACTGATGTTTCCATAAGATGCGAATATCACTGGCAAGGCACTTTAAAGTCAACCAGCTCGCTGGGGCTCTGGAACCACATGTCCATCAGACCAGGTATGACAGATTTCCTTTTCCATAAAGAACATCAGTGAATCAGATCGGTTTTTGCAACAATTGATAGATTCATGTTCAGTTATGGAAATTCCAGATTTGTCAATGGAGTTTAAATCCCACCATTCACAGTGGGTAGGATTTGGACATGTAGCCCCCAGAGGAATAGACTGGATTGTTAGCTCAGTGACACTGCCATCATTATCTCCCTCACAACATGGGAAATGGTATAGCCAAGTTATGTACAGCAAGCTCCCACTAACAGCAATGAGACAAAGACCAAACAGACCATAATTGATTTTTCTGATTTTGTTTAAAATAGCACAGCAGAATGTTTTACATTCACTTTTAAAGTTGGTTGAGGCCTCAGTTGAACTTCTCATCTGAATCAATGATCAGTGGAGCATCATTCGTCCTACACCTGTGCTCAGGTCCTGGGCTGGGAGTCGAACCCACAACCTCAGACTCCAAGGCAAAGAGTACTTATCAGAGAAAAATATTCAGTGCATAAAGAGTTTTAAATGCATACCAAATTAATATTGCCTTTGAGCCTTTTAAAGGGAATGGTGTAACTTTATAGATATTGGATTGTTCTTATCTATTCACTCACTCCTGTTTAATTACACATTGTGTGGTGTTTAATCCAGGAATGAGACCTGATGTTGCAGTCTGCTGCCCAGCTACGGTACAGTGGGCCTGAGAGGCACACTTCAATCACTGTGGTTACAATAATTTTTAGAAGTATTTTGTTTTATTATTACAGGCTCATTCTCAAACCCACATAAAGACTAATGAAGGATCTCACAATCATTCGGAGATGAAAGCCAATTAGTCGAACAGTGATGGAGCTGGAAAGTTTAAAATAAGAAAATGACATTGTCTTTAAAAAGTAACTTTCCAGATAAAGTACAAGTTCTCATACCTCCACTCGATCCCCAACTGGTCAGCACTTTGTTCTAACGTGCTTCATATTTATGCTCCATGGATGAGTGCCCCATCATTGATGACCAGGTACAGGAGGTCAGTTTAACAGCCAGCTATAATTGAAGGCAGTTTACTCAACAATATATCAGACGCTGGATCCTTTCCCAAGGTGTTGGTGGTAGGTGGTGTCCGCGCTCACTGGAGCCTGTGCACTCCAGGCCGGTGGCATCGTTTTCTCAATGTACTTTTCCTTTTTTCCTCCTCTTCCTCCTTTCTTCTTCATCTTTGAGATTGGAGCAGTGTTAACGGGGCGGTGGCTACAGCATCGGTGACGTGGAGACAGTGAGCACTGAAGATGCTGTATTGTAACGGTTGAGAGTGTGTGGTGCTGGAAGAGCATAACAGGTCAGGCAGCATCCGAGGAGCAGGACCAAGATTCTTGGCAACAGCAGCAGTAGGCCTGGAGCCTGGTCGCCCAGGGAGAGGGGCCCCGACTCTTGGTGGCAGCGCAGCCGAGAGGGGGAACTCCTGGCTGTGACGGTGCCCAGAACCCGGACACTTGGCAGTGGTGGCAAGGTGGCGGTGACATCGGAGCTGGCATTTCCTGGGGCAGTGGCATCATTGGGGAGTTCTGGAAACCCGGAGCACTTTGCAGAGCTCTGCAGCCTTGCTTGAAACTTCAGTTTGAACAAGAAGTGAACTCTTATATCAGTAATTTTAAAAAAAATCCTTTTTGGAACTGAAAAGGGTGCCTGATTGTGGCGAGAAAACACTTTTCAATGTATCTTCCAAGATAGATGTGATAATAAATAAATGATTCAAATACCCACATGTCTTGACAATCCTCAAGAAGAAACCAAGGCCAGTTACCAGACCATGAGGAAAAGGTGAATTGGATTTATGGCGAGAGAATATGAAGGAAACGCCTTCATCCCTTTCATTAATGATCCTGCCAACTGTTATAGTGAGGAGTGGGGCTTTCTCAGAGTCTGACTCAGTTCTCAGATCCATTCACAACTCCTCCTACAGAGAAGCAAGCCTTACCACAGGACTGGTGGGAGGCAGGTAACATGGACTGAAATGACCCAGGCTTGCAAGTTAGGAGTGTGATGGAATACTCTTCAGTTGCCTGGTTGAGTGCAGCTCCAACACTGTTCAAGAAACCCAACACCATCCAGGACAAAAAGCAGCCCGCCTGACTGGTGCCCCATCCACACACACTGCCCGCAGTGAGTATTATCTACAAGATGCAGTGCAGTAACTCAAAGTTCCTCTCCTCATGACCTCTACCACCTAGAACGACAGGTTGAGCAGATACCCGAGAGCATCTTCACTGACAAGCTCCCCTCCAAGCCTCACATCATCCTGACTTGGAACTATATCCCCACCGCTCACTGTTAACAGATCAGAATCCTGGAACTCAGTTTCTAACATCACTGTAGATGCTCCTACACCAGATGGATTGTACAGTAACTCACCACCACTTTGTCAAGGGTAACTAGGGATGGACAATGAATGCAATGTTGCCAAAGTCATCTACACCAAAAAGTAACACAGGAAGAGACCATGCATTTAACTATATATCCTCGAGTAATATTTGATATTAAGTTTAAAAGTCTTGCCACCCACTTGCATGTGAAGTGAAGTTCTCACCCACTCCTTCGAAGGTGGCTATTCAGCTCGCGTCTGTGTGCAGGATAACAAAAACAGTTTGTTGCCTTTTGCAGGAATTCCGGGGCTAGATTGGCAGGAACGGTATCTGACTGGCAAGTCTGTGACCAATTAATATACCACTGTCAACAGTTTGAAATAATTGCTTTGGCAGTGAGGAATTTAACCACTGCTGAAAGGAAGCAAAAAGCTCACACTTTTCATTTTGTGCACGTCAGGTTTCGGACAGAAGAATAGGAGTTGGAAAGAAAGAAACCCATTTATCCAGCACGAGACGATGGTGCTGACTGGGTTAGGTGTCATTGATAGGAGGTGCAGCAGGAGCTGTTAACTTTCACACTAAGTAGACAACATCCTGAACCATCTGACACTACCTGCCTGCTCCTAGAAACATCATTAACAGGTAATCAGACAATGAGAGGCATTAGAGTTACATTTATATTCATGTATCACCTGATCTGTTACTTTTCGGGTTAATAAATTAACTTGATCGTTGCAGGAGTATAATGTAAAGGACATTATAGCCAGTGAGGCACTTGTGAACTGAAGTCAGGGGAAGATTCACTACCCTTTCTCAAATAGTGCCATGGTATCTTTTCCATTTCCGGTTTAATATTTCACCTTATGGCATTCCAAACAGTAATGTACTGCTCTCAAGAATCCGAAGCATGGCTTTCACCCACGGCCTCCTGACTCAGGGGTGAGTGTGTTACCACTGAGCACAGAACGGCAACTTAAGAAAGCTTTTGGAAAGATTTAAACGATAGAGACCCATGGCTGACCTAATCCTTCTACTTTCCCAGAATGACCTCAACAGCTATCTTGGTTGTTAGTCACCATCTTCAGGGTGAATGAAGGCTACACAGTGCAGCTATCGAACTGAACCTCTCCTGTAAGCGATTAGAAAATTCACAAAAAAAGCTGAGATGATGATTGGTGATCAGGGGCCTGGAGGCAGCAGGCAGTGGCAGAAATACACCCTGCACTTTATCCAGAAACTACCAGCTTCCATTAAAAAAAAGGATCTGTTCAATCCACTGGTGGCAACCAGCACTGAAGAATGGAGTACTGTGTGGGGTACAGTGCTGGCGGTGATGCCAGGTCAGAGTACCATGCGACTGAGGCAGGGGAATCAGACAAAGGCTACCATCAACCACCTGATGAAGGAGCAGCGCTCCGAAAGCGAGTGTGCTTCCAAATAAACCTGCTGGACTATAACCTGGTGTTGTGTGATTTTTAACCTTGTCTACACTGCAGTCCAACATCGGCATCTCCAAATCATAACATCAAGATCATCAATCATAGGCTCAGCCAGAGAGACCTGGCACATGTCGGGTTTAGAGAAGTTAGAATTATCGGCAAATTAGACTGCTGGATTGATAATGATCGGGAACAGGGACGCAAACGTGGTGACAAATGGAACATAGGTCTGTCTGTGGTAGTGGTGGAGGACACAGACAGAACAGTGACTCCTACAAGCCATGCAAACAGTCTGGGGCCACCTGCCTTGCGTGTGGAGCTCAAGGATTGATTAAAGTTGAAAAAAAAACTTCAACCCAGATGAATTGTGGAATAATACCACTATCCCCACCTCAAACTGAGCTGCGAATGTGTGGAACTGTAAACAAATCAGTCAAAGACCTCAAACAGGTAAAGTTTGAATTCAAAATAAGATCCATATCATTGCAGCTGAACCAGACAGAAACAAATACACCCACACGACAAGGCAGCCTTAGCTAGATGTATCTACGGATAAGGGCAGGAGTAGGTAACACAGCCCCTCCAGCTCAGTATTATGGCAGAGAGGCAAGGAAAACGCGATAAGCCATAGGCAGTAGAAGCTGTGCCTGACTACACATAGTCTTTACAGGGCATTGAAGCAGGTTCAGGGTTTGACAGATTACAAAGAATGGGGTAAAGTCTATGATGGAAAACAGAGTAGTCAATGTGCCGTTTACTTGGCCCTTCCCTAAGGCTGTGTTCAATGCCCACTGGGAATGGGACAGAAATGGAAATCACTCAGTCTATAATGTTATAGCTGGACAGCTCACCTTCACAAGTACAGTACCATCAGACAGGGTCCAATCAGGTCATATTGACAACAGGCAGTACCAACAGACAGGGTCCAATCAGGTCATATTGACAACAGGCAGTACCAACAGACAGGGTCTATCAGGTCACATTGACAATAGACAGTACCAACAGACAGGGTCCATTAGGTCACACTGACAACAGGCAGTACCAACAGACAGGGTCCATCAGGTCACATTGACAACAGGCAGTACCAACAGACAGGGTCCAATCAGGTCACATTGACAACAGGCAGTACCAACAGACCAGGGTCCATCAGGTCACACTGACAACAGGCAGTACCAACAGACAGGGTCCAATCAGGTCACACTGACAACAGGCAGTACCAACAGACCAGGGTCCATCAGGTCACACTGACAACAGGCAGTACCAACAGACAGGGTCCAATCAGGTCACACTGACAACAGGCAGTACCAACAGACAGGGTCCATCAGGTCACATTGACAATAGGCAGTACCAACAGACAGGGTCCATCAGGTCACATTGACAACAGGCAGTACCAACAGACAGGGTCCATCAGGTCACATTGACAATAGGCAGTACCAACAGACAGGGTCCAATCAGGTCACATTGACAACAGGCAGTACCAACAGACAGGGTCCATCAGGTCACATTGACAATAGGCAGTACCAACAGACAGGGTCCATCAGGTCACATTGACAATAGGCAGTACCAACAGACAGGGTCCAATCAGGTCACATTGACAACAGGCAGTACCAACAGACAGGGTCCATCAGGTCACATTGACAATAGGCAGTACCAACAGACAGGGTCCATCAGGTCACATTGACAATAGGCAGTACCAACAGACAGGGTCCATCAGGTCACATTGACAACAGGCAGTACCAACAGACAGGGTCCAATCAGGTCACATTGACAATAGGCAGTACCAACAGACAGGGTCCATCAGGTCACATTGACAATAGGCAGTACCAACAGACAGGGTCCATCAGGTCACATTGACAATAGGCAGTACCAACAGACAGGGTCCAATCAGGTCACATTGACAACAGGCAGTACCAACAGACAGGGTCCATCAGGTCACATTGACAATAGGCAGTACCAACAGACAGGGTCCATCAGGTCACATTGACAACAGGCAGTACCAACAGACAGGGTCCATCAGGTCACATTGACAATAGGCAGTACCAACAGACAGGGTCCAATCAGGTCACATTGACAACAGGCAGTACCAACAGACAGGGTCCATCAGGTCACATTGACAATAGGCAGTACCAACAGACAGGGTCCATCAGGTCACATTGACAATAGGCAGTACCAACAGACAGGGTCCAATCAGGTCACATTGACAACAGGCAGTACCAACAGACAGGGTCCATCAGGTCACATTGACAATAGGCAGTACCAACAGACAGGGTCCATCAGGTCACATTGACAATAGGCAGTACCAACAGACAGGGTCCAATCAGGTCACATTGACAATAGGCAGTACCAACAGACAGGGTCCATCAGGTCACATTGACAACAGGCAGTACCAACAGACAGGGTCCATCAGGTCACATTGACAATAGGCAGTACCAACAGACAGGGTCCATCAGGTCACATTGACAATAGGCAGTACCAACAGACAGGGTCCATCAGGTCACATTGACAACAGGCAGTACCAACAGACAGGGTCCATCAGGTCACATTGACAGCAGGCAGTACCAACAGACAGGGTCCAATCAGGTCACATTGACAATAGGCAGTACCAACAGACAGGGTCCATCAGGTCACATTGACAATAGGCAGTACCAACAGACAGGGTCCAATCAGGTCACATTGACAATAGGCAGTACCAACAGACAGGGTCCAATCAGGTCACATTGACAACAGGCAATACCAACAGACAGGGTCCATCAGGTCACATTGACAATAGGCAGTACCAACAGACAGGGTCCAATCAGGTCACATTGACAACAGGCAGTACCAACAGACAGGGTCCATCAGGTCACATTGACAATAGGCAGTACCAACAGACAGGGTCCAATCAGGTCACATTGACAACAGGCAGTACCAACAGACAGGGTCCATCAGGTCACATTGACAATAGGCAGTACCAACAGACAGGGTCCAATCAGGTCACATTGACAACAGGCAGTACCAACAGACAGGGTCCATCAGGTCACACTGACAACAGGCAGTACCAACAGACAGGGTCCAATCAGGTCATAGTGACATGTACAAAGGTCACGCAGGAACACATTTAAAGCCTGCTGGGGGATTATTCTATTGAGACAGTGGGTCTTGTGATTTGGTGTCAGTTTTGAAACTAAAGTACTGATCTTGCAAATATTTGCATGGTCCAGGTGATAGATAAATAACCAAATCCAGGGGGAGAAACCTTCAAACTTGTCAGTGAAGAAATTCCTCAGTGACTACTTTTTCAGTTTTATATTCAGGTGAAGCATTTGTGCAAGGTAAAAAAAGCACATTTAAAGATTTCTAAAAGAATCTCTACATAGGTATGAACCAAAACTTTCACATAGTGTCATTCCCATAGAACTAGACCTTCACAACATAGCAACAGCTACGTACCCACTGGTACTGTACCTCAGAAACACAGACAGCCCTGTACCCACCGGTATTGTACCTCAGTAACACAGGGACAGTCCTGTAACCACTGGTACTGTACCAGAGTAACACAGAGACAGTCCTGTACACACCTGTACTGTAGCTTAGTAACAGAGAGATAGTCCAGTACCCACCGTACTGTACCTCCATAACACAGAAAGCCTTGTACCCACCAGTACTGAACCTCAATAACACAGGGATAGTCCCATACCCACTGGTACTGTAACTCAGTGACACAGAGACAGCCCTGTACCCACCGGAAATGTACCTCAGTAACAAAGAGACAGCCCTGTATGCACTGGTACTGTACCTCAATAACACAAGGATAGTCCCGTACCCACCGGTACTGTACCTCAGTGACACAGAGACAGCCCAATAACCCACCGTTATTGTACGTCAGAAACACAGGGACAGTTCAGAACCCACCAGTACTGTACCTCAGTAACACAGGGACAGCTCTGTAGCCACCGGTACTGTACGTCAGTAACACAGAAACAAACCTGTACCCACCGGTACTGTACCTCAGTGACACAGAGACAGCCCAATAACCCACCGTTATTGTACGTCAGAAACACAGGGACAGTTCAGAACCCACCAGTACTGTACCTCAGTAACACAGGGACAGCTCTGTAGCCACCGGTACAGTATGTCAGTAACACAGAGACAAACCTGTACCAACCGGTACTGTAACTCAGTAACACAGAGACAGTCCTGTGCACACCAGTACTGTACCTGCGTAACACAGAGACAGCTGTGTACCAATCGGTACTGTACCTCAGTAACACAGACAGCCCTGTACCCACCGGTACTGTACCTCAGTAACACAGAGACAGTCCTGTGCCCACCGGTACTGTACCTCAGTAACACAGACAGCCCTGTACCCACCGGTACTGTACCTCAGTAACACAGAGACAGTCCTGTGCCCACCAGTACTGTACCTCAGTAACACAGACAGCCCTGTGCCCACCAGTACTGTACCTCAGTAACACAGACAGCCCTGTACCCACCGGTACTGTACCTCAGTAACACAGAGACAGCCCTGCACCCACTGGTACTGTACCTCAGTAACACAGAGACAGCCCTGCACCCACTGGTACTGTACCTCAGTAACACAGAGACAGCCCTGTACCCACAGGTATTGTCCCCCAGTAACACAGACAGAGTTCTGTACCCACCGGTACTTTGCCTCAGTAACACAGAGACAGTCCTGTAGCCACCGCTACTGTACCAGATTAACACAGAGACAGCCCTGTACGCACCAGTACTGTACCTCAGTAACACAGAGACAGTCCTGTAGCCACCGCTACTGTACCAGATTAACACAGACAGCCCTGTACGCACCAGTACTGTACCTCAGTAACACAGACATTCCCATACCCACTAGTACTGTACGTCAGTAACACAGAGACAGCCCTGCACCCACTGGTACTGTACCTCAGTAACACAGAGACAGCCCTGCACCTACTGGTACTGTACCTCAGTAATACAGAGACATCACCGTACCCACTGGTACTGTACCTCAGTAACACAGAGACATTCCCGTACCCACTAGTACTGTACCTCAGTAACACAGAGACAGCCCTGCACCCACTGGTACTGTACCTCAGTAACACAGAGACAGCCCTGCACCCACCGGTACTGTACCTCAGTAACACAGGGACAGCCCTGTACCCACCGGTACTGTACCTGAGTAACACAGAGAAAGCCCTGTACTCACTGGTACTGTACCTCAGTAACACAGAGAAAGCCCTGTACCCACCGGTACTGTACCTCAATAACACAAGGATAGTCCCGTACCAACGGTACTGTACCTCAGTGACACAGAGACAGCCCTGTACCCACAGGTATTGTCCCCCAATAACACAGACAGAGTCCTGTACCCACCGGTAATGTACCTCAGTAACACAGAAACAGTCCTGTACCCACAGGTACTGTACCTCAATAACACAGAGACAGCCCTGTACGCACCGGTACTGTACCTCAGTAACACAGAGACAGTCCTGTACCCACTAGTACTGTACCTCAGTAACACAGAGACTGCCCTGTACGCACCAGTACTGTACCTCAGTAACACAGAGACAGTCCTGTAGCCACCGGTACTGTACCTCAGTGACACAGAGACAGCCCAATAACCCACCGTTATTGTACGTCAGAAACACAGGGACAGTTCAGAACCCACCAGTACTGTACCTCAGTAACACAGGGACAGCTCTGTAGCCACCGGTACTGTACGTCAGTAACACAGAGACAAACCTGTACCAACCGGTACTGTAACTCAGTAATACAGAGACAGTCCTGTGCCCACCAGTACTGTACCTGCGTAACACAGAGACAGCTGTGTACCAATCGGTACTGTACCTCAGTAACACAGACAGCCCTGTACCCACCGGTACTGTACCTCAGTAACACAGAGACAGTCCTGTGCCCACCGGTACTGTACCTCAGTAACACAGAGACAGTCCTGTGCCCACCGGTACTGTACCTCAGTAACACAGAGACAGTCCTGTACCCACCAGTATTGTACCTGTGTAACACAAAGACTGCCCCGGACCCAACGGTACTGTACTTCAGTAACACAGAGAAAGCCCTGTACCCACAGGCATTGTCCCCCAGTAACACAGACAGAGTCCTGTACCCGAGTAACACAGAAACAGTCCTGTACCCACCAGTATTGTACCTGTGTAACACAAAGACTGCCCCGGACCCACCGGTAATGTACCTCAGTAACAGAGAGACAGCCCTGTACCCACCGGTACTTTGCCTCAGTAACACAGAGACAGTCCTGTGCCCACCAGTATTGTACCTGTGTAACACAAAGACTGCCCCGGACCCAACGGTACTGTACTTCAGTAACACAGAGAAAGCCCTGTACCCACAGGCATTGTCCCCCAGTAACACAGACAGAGTCCTGTACCCGAGTAACACAGAAACAGTCCTGTACCCACCAGTATTGTACCTGTGTAACACAAAGACTGCCCCGGACCCACCGGTAATGTACCTCAGTAACAGAGAGACAGCCCTGTACCCACCGGTACTTTGCCTCAGTAACACAGAGACAGTCCTGTAGCCACCGCTACTGTACCAGATTAACACAGAGACAGCCCTGTACGCACCAGTACTGTACCTCAGTAACACAGAGACAGCCCTGTACGCACCAGTACTGTACCTCAGTAACACAGAGACAGTCCTGTACCCACTAGTACTGTACCTCAGTAACACAGAGACAGTCCTGTAACCACCGCTACTGTACCTCAGTAACACAGAGACAGCCCTGTACGCACCAGTACTGTACCTCAGTAACACAGGGACAGTCCTGTACCCACTAGTACTGTACCTCAGTAACACAGAGACAGCACCTTACCCACCAGTATTGTACCTCAGTAACACAGAGACAGTCCTGTACCAACTGGCAATGTACCTCAGTAACAGAGAGACAGTCCTGTAGCCACCGCTACTGTACCAGATTCACACAGAGACAGCCCTGTGCCCACCAGTACTGTACCTCAGTAACACAGAGACATTCCCGTACCCACCAGTACTGTACCTCAGTAACACAGAGACAGCCCTGTACCCACTGGTACTGTACCTGAGTAACACAGAGACAGCCCTGTACTCACCGGTACTGTGCCTCAGTAACACAGAGACAGCACCGTACAGACCGGTGCTGTACCTTAGTAACACAGAGACTGCCCTGTACCCACCGGTACTTTGCCTCAGCAACACAGAGACAGTCTTGTACCAACCGGCACTGTACCTCACTAACAGAGAGACAGTACTGTAGCCACTGGTACTGTACCTCAGTAACACAGGGATCGTCCCGCGGCCACCGGTACTGTACCTCAATAACAGATAGACAGTCCTGTACCCACCGTTAGTGTACCTCAGTAACAGAGAGGCAGCCCTGTACCCACCGGTACGGTACCTGCGTAACACAGAGACAGCCGTGTACCAACCGGTACTGTACCTCAGTAACACAGGGACAGCCGTGTACCAACCGGTATCGTACCTCAGTAACACAGGGATAGTCCTGTACCCACCGGTAGTGTACCTCAGTAACACAGGGATAGTCCTGTACCCACCGGTAGTGTACCTCAGTAACACAGAGATAACACCGTACCCACCGGTACTGTACCTCAGTAATACAGAGACAGCACCATACCCACCGGTACTGTACCTCAGTAACATAGAGAGTCCTGTAACCACCGGTATCGTACCTCAGTAACACAGAGACAGCCCTGTACCCACTGGTACTGTGCCTCAGTAACACAGAGACAGCCCTGTACCTACTGGTGCTGTACCTCAGTAACACTGGGACAGTCCTGTACCCACCGGTACCGTACCTCAGTAACACAGGGATCATCCTGTAGCCACCGGTACTGTACCTCAGTAACACAGGGATCATCCTGTAGCCACCGGTACTGTACCTCAGTAACACAGGGATCATCCTGTAGCCACCGGTACCGTACCTCAGTAACACTGATACAGTCCCGTACCCACCGGTACTGTATCTCAGTAGCACCGATACAGTCCTGTACCCATCAGTACTGTAAGAAAGTGATGACTGCAGATGCTGGAGAGTCAGAGTTGAAAAGTGTGGCACTGGATAAGCACAGCAGGTCAGTCAGCATCGAAGGAGTGGAATAGGTGGGACAGGGGGACGAGATGGGTATGGGGGGGGGGTTAGCGGGGGGTGAGGAGATGACGAAACTGGTGAAGTTTATGTTGATGCTGTATGGCTGGAGGGTCCCACTGCACAAGATGAGGCGTTCCTCCTCCAGTCATTGGGTGGCTAGGATATGGCGATGGAGGAAGCCCAGGACGTGCCTGTCTTTAATGCAGCGGCAAGGGGAACTGAAGTCAGCCGCCAGGCGGTGGGGTTGATTGATGCATTTCTCCCAGAGATTAGATTAGATTAGATTAGATTACATTACATTAGTGTAGAAACAGGCCCTTCGGCCCAACAAGTCCACACCGACCCGCCGAAGCGAAACCCACCCATACCCCTACATTTACCCCTACCTAACACTACGGGCAATTTAGCATGGCCAATTCACCTGACCCTGCACATCTTTTGGACTGTGGGAGGAAACCGGAGCACCCGGAGGAAACCCACGCAGACACGGGGAGAACGTGCAAACTCCACACTGTTCCCTGAAAAATTCCACAAGTTAGCATCCTGTCTCCCCAATGTACAGGAGACCACATCGAGGGCAACTGACACAGTAGATGAGATGTTTGGATTTTCTGGAAAATCACTGCTGGATGTGGAAGGATCCTTTGGGGCCTTGGATGGAGGTGAGGGGGGAGGTGTGGGACCCTCCAACCACATGGCATCAACGTCAGCTTCACCAGTTTACTCATCTCCCCTCCACCACCTCATTCCGATCCAACCCTCCAACTTGGCCCCACCCTCTTGAACTGTCCATCTTCCTTCCCACCAATCAGCTCCAACCTCCACTCCGGCCTAGCACCTTCTACCTTTGCAGCTACCTCCCCCACCCCCTCCTATTTATCTCCCAGCCCCCTTGTCCCTCCACATTCCTGGCAAAGGGCTTATGCCCAAAACGTCGACTCTCCTGCTCCTCGGATGCTGCCTGGCCTATTGAGCTTTTCCAGCTCCACACTTTTCAACTCCCTGGTACTATACCTTTCTGCAACAGACCACCTGTGCCAAACAAAATGTTCACTTCCCCAGACAACGAGAACTCGGGCTGTCTGTCACTCCTTTCAGGTTCCTTTCCAAAAAGACCTTTGGTTTATGGCTTTTTCTGAGTTTTTGGACACATGGACAATGGATTCCAACCGGTACTACCTTCCAGTATTCTTCTTCCCAGAGTGCATCACCACATACTTCTCTGTACTGAATCTCAGCTGCCACTTACCCACCCACTCCACCAATGTGTCAATGCCCTTTTGGAGTTCCACATTTCCTTCCTCACTGTTTACAATTCTTCCAAGCTCCGTGCCACCTGTACGCTTTGACACTGTCCCCTGCATGCTGAGTTCCTGGCCATTCATATATGCCAGGGAAAGCAAGATTCCCACTACTGACTGCTGGGAAAACTCCATAACAAACCTTTCCCAAAGCAAAAGAAAAATCCATTGGCCATTACACTCTTACCTATCACTCTGTCAATTTATGTTTCTATTGTCTCTTTTATATAGTGGTCTATAACTTTATCACAGCTTGTTGTGTGGTACTGTATCAAACACCTTCTGGAAATCCAAGTACACCACATCAACAGTGTTACCCTCATCAAACCCTTGAAGATATTCCAGCAGGTTAATTAAATACAACTTCCCTTTAGAAATACATGCTGAATCTTCCTAATCAACCCACCTTTTCCCACGTGACTACTAAGTCTATCCTGAATAATTGCTTCTAGAAGCTTCCCCACAACTGACGTCAAATTGACAGATCTGTAATTGCTGGGATTCTTGCAGCCCTCTTGAGCAAGATCGTAACGATTGCAATTTTACAATCGTCTAGCACTTCTTGAGTCCAGGGAAGACTGAAAGATGATTAGCCAGTATCCTTGCAAATTCCAGCCTCACTTCCATCAAAATCCTTGGAAACATCCCATCTGGTCCTGGTCAACTTTAAGTACCAAGAGTCTATCTAAACTTCCTTCCTTACTAATTCTGCACTTTTCCGGTGACAGAGTTTCTCCTCTGTCACCATGGCCCCAGCAGCATCCTCCATCTTTTACAGAAACTGATGAAATCTATTCATTTAACTTGTTCAGCGCGAGCGTGCCCTCAGGCTCCCTCGGCCAGAGGGTGCCCTCAGACTTGCTCAGTGAGAGTTTGTTATAAACCTGTCGAGGAAAGGCAGCCAGAGTCATCCAGAGCCTGCAAACTTAATACATCTCTCTATCTCTCTCTCTCCTTCTCTCTTTCTTGCTCTTTTTCTCTCACTGCGTCTAATGTTCTGGGGATTAAAAGACAAAAGAACAACAAAGAAAAGACCCTGATGAAGAAAAAAAGACCTAATATCCAATCTAAATACCAACCCCCAATATCCAAAATAGAAATGACGAGATCAAAGTGCATTTTGCAATTGTATAATATAATGTCTGTTAAGTTATTAACTAAGTGCATTGATTAGTTCCGATGTGGCCCAGAGTGCAGGAAATTCCCCAGTCAGCAGGAGTTTTGGAGATGGAGATTATTCCCACCTGCTCCTCTCAGGCCCTTGATACTGACGACAGGTCAAGTGTCAGCCCACTTCCATCCCATAACCCAGAGGTCACCCATGAAGGGTTACTGCTGCCTGTAAAATTGCAACACTCAGAACCTTCACAGGGAGAACAGTGGCAACAAAACCACTTCCCATTCAGAGGCAGTTTAAAGAAGCCGTCACTAATTCCTGAAGCAGCACAGTGCCTGCTTTAAGCTCCAACTCCCATGCAAATCGGAGATGACTCACTTTAATCTTTCACTGCTGCAGGTTCCCAGGCAGCAAACATCCTGGTACACATCTCCTTCTCCTTCAAGCTCCACTCTCGGTAGCATCTAGACAGGAGGGAAAGCAAACACGTGGGCAGATTCTTCAGCACTGCAATTTACAGAAACATCGCACTTCCCGTTTGGCTGATGTTTTACCAGAACATGAAAATAATGCGGGTACAGGCCTGGAATTGTAAAGGAAACCAACGTCACCCTGACCTTACCTGACAGTCTGAGTGGACAAATATAACACTTGCATTTTCCAAATCTCTGCTTTGGTTGTAGTAGTAAAAGATTCAGAACAGACTGTAACAATCACAGAACAGTATCTACATCCATATCAAGTTTTGATACCCTGACACTAACTCTGTTCACAAAGTTAAAAATCACACAACGCGACGCTCCTTCATGGCTCCGAAAGCTAGTGTGCTTCCAATTAAACCTGTTGGACTATAACCTGGTGTTGTGTGATTTTTAACTTTGTACACCCCAGTCCAACACCGGCACCTCCAAATCTGTTCACAATGTATACCTTCAGCACTGTGCACTACCACCCCTGATGTCACAGTCTACTAGCCCCACCTAGTGCCGAAGCATGGGAATGCAAGGGTAAATTGCAACAGTTCTCTGATTTACCATCACCAGCATCCCCTCAACAGTGCTGACTCATTAGCAATCTGCAAGGTCTTAACAGCTTACAAAGTGCTGCTTCCTCCAGCTCATCAACTTCCAAAGTTTAAGGTCACCAACTCCCAAAGAGTTTCAGCAAAAGTAGTTCCTCACTCCCAGATCGTTAGTGTTCTGGCATTCCCTTCTATTTCTGCATCAAATTGGTAACATAAACATCTCAGCATCTAAACAGACGTGTGGTAATCCATGTGTTTTACTGGAGACTCTGATTGTTCCCCAGCCCCAGCAAGTGTTCAATCCCATTCTAACTCTCATCTCCCCCACCACTCCCCCTGCACCTCAAGAGACTAACCGAGAGGAGACCCCATTGCCATGTTAAAGCTCTAGGGACAAGAAATGGAACTAAATGAGTTATTGAGTCATACAGTACAGAAACAGACCCTTTGGTCTAACCAGTCGATATCGACCATAATCCGAAAGTAAACCAGTCTCCCCTGCCTGCGCTTGGCCCATATCCCTTTAAACATTTCTTATTCATTTACTGATGTAAACACTTTTTAACCATAGTAACTGAACCTGCATCCATCAACTCCTCTGGAAATTCATTCCATACACAAACCACACTGTTAAAAAAAAAAAATGCCTCTTGGCGTCTTTTTAAAATTTTTCTTCTCTCACTTCAAAGATAAGCCCCCTTGTCTTGAAATCCCCCACCCTAGGGAAAAAGACACCTGCCAATCACCTTACGTATACCCCTCATGGTTTTATTAACTTCAATAAAGTCACCTCTTGGCCTCCTACACTCCAGTGAAAAGTCCCACCCTCTCCTCATATCTCAAACCATCCAGGCCCACTAACCTCCTGGTAAACCCTCCAGGCCCACCAACCTCCTGGTAAACCCTCCAGGCCCACCAACCTCCTGGTAAACCCTCCAGGCCCACCAACCTCCTGGTAAACCCTCCAGGCCCACCAACCTCCTGGTAAACCTCCAGGCCCACCAACCTCCTGGTAAACCCTCCAGGCCCACCAACCTCCTGGTAAACCCTCCAGGCCCACCAACCTTCTGGTAAACCCTCCAGGCCCACCAACCTTCTGGTAAACCCTCCAGGCCCACCAACCTCCTGGTAAACCCTCCAGGCCCACCAACCTCCTGGTAAACCCTCCAGGCCCACCAACCTTCTGGTAAACCCTCCAGGCCCACCAACCTCCTGGTAAACCCTCCAGGCCCACCAACCTCCTGGTAAACCCTCCAGGCCCACCAACCTCCTGGTAAACCCTCCAGGCCCACCAACCTCCTGGTAAACCCTCCAGGCCCACCAACCTCCTGGTAAACCCTCCAGGCCCACCAACCTCCTGGTAAACCCTCTCCAATTTAATAATATCCTTCCTGTAGATGGGCGACCAGACTGCACCCAATACTGGAGAAGGGGCCTCACCAACATCCTGTACAACCTCAACATGACATCCCAACTCCTATACTCAAAGGTCTGAGCAATGATGGCATGTCTGCTAAGTGACTCCTTAACCATCCTGTCTACATGTGGTGCAAACCTCAAACAGGATCTACCTGAACCCCTAGGTCTCTCTGTTTGTACAACACTACCCAAAGCCCTACTTTAGCTGTATAAGTCCTGTCCTTACATTTACCAAAATGGAATACATCGCATTTATCCAAATTAAACACCATTTGCCACTTCTCAGCCCATTGACCCAATTGATCAAGATCTCTATGTAATAACCTTCTTCAGTGGAAAAAACAGTGAATAATAATGGTACCATCCTGTGATTGGGTCCCACTAATGAGATTGGAAATGTCAGTGCTGAAAATGATCCGATACACATTCCCCGAGAGCGAAGCCTCTCGCTCAGTATGCACACAGTCAGAAACTCATCATTTCCCACACCCCTTCACTTCAAACACACTGATTCTTTTGTCCCATTAAAACAGCCAGGAGCTGAGCATGGGCATCAGGTGTTACCACCTACAGAGCCCAGAGGTTTTAACTCTGGGAAGGTTAGACTCCACTCACCTGTCCAGCTTCACCAGAGCACTGTTCACGTCAGGATTGAACGGCTCCAGTTTCTGTGCCCTCAGTAGGAAGTCCTTGGCTTTGTCATACTCCAGCAGCAGTATGCAGGCCTGGTGTAGGGTGGCACCATAAGGAAAACTTGGTTAACCACAAGGAGGACTACTGTACCATGTCTTTTTTCATTTTGTGGGGTTTTTAAACAACAGGGGACTGAAATAAAAAAAAAAACAAGAGGCTGCTTTAAAGCCAGTGTTTGAAAGGATGGCTGCAGCTTAGAAAGCAGCTAACCTGACATCCACTCCAGGCAATGTGTAACTAACTGTTTAGGCATGCAATATGTGAAGCTTGAGTTGTAGATGACTGGGAGCCAACAGAGCGTACATAGACAGCTTCTGCTGTAACGAGTATCGATTTGTCTACGGACTAGTGACCAGTTATCAGTGGCACTGGCTTTTTCTATCTGCCAACAACAGTATGATTGGTTCTTTGGTAACTGAACAGCTTGGAGTTGGGAACTAGTTACAGAGAGCAAAGTATTCAGCTCCTGCTTCAGCTAGGCGACAGTCTCTCTCTGTTCTCTGCAGTCAAAACTCACTATAAACCCGAAAAAAAACTATCTTATCTTTCCTGCAGCAGTTTCTACAGACATTTTCAAATAAACCTGTTCGAAGATGTCATTATCCACCTCTGGAACAGGTGGGACTTGACCCCAGGATTCCTGGCTCAGAAGGAAGGACATATCACTGTACCATGAGAGCCCTGTAACAGTTGTTGCAAGCTGTAACTTTTAACCGATAAATCAGAGACTTGTTATAAAAGACGCAGCCACCTTTAGTCTCTTACTAACAAGTGGAAGTGACCGGAGAAAGACAACGGAAACAACATGCCAAAGAGTCAGAAAAATCATCTCAACGACAGAACCTGAGTACAAAGACCAAAAGGACCACCTTTCCAATCTTTTCCCCTTTGTCTATACCTACTTATTGTCTGTCTATCTGTGGGTAAGGGGGAATTTATAAGGAGAATTGAGTTTTCATTTGTCATGCTCTGTGCCAACAGTTTTATGATTGTTTACCAACAGCTAGAGTCTAATTACTTTAAGAATTACTATTTATTAAATCAGGACAGAAACCTGGTCCATGGTTTCTATTAACCCGGGTCTGAAAGTCAGATGAAGTGGGGAACTTTACATACTTTATAAATCTTTGATCTTTGTGATGACCCTGGGAATAGTGCAGCTCAATTTACAGCGTGTTACCCAAGTGAGGTATAAAACTAAATTCACACTCGCTCACCCAGATCAGAGAATGGGTCTGTAAGTTCCTCCAGCACACCAAGAGAAGCCACATGGGAAACAATATGTGTACAAGATAACCTCACTCCTGAACTGGGAAGAAACTCTCTCTCTATACTCTCCCTACTCCCCTGAAGATGATGTTTGTTGCTGATCTATAATATAACCACACTTTATGCCAGCCTAGTTAGGTTGGTTTGGAGACAAGCAGATGAGTTTGGACCTATTGTTTCCAAAGGTCTCCTTGACTGGGGATTGTCCTCCGCTCTGACCTGGGTCAGTCATTCGAAATCAATCGATCAGTTGAATAAGGGGAACTATGGAGCTATGAGGGAGGAGCTGGCCAAAGTTCAATGGCGCAATACCTTAGCAGGGATGACAGTGGAGGAACAATGGCAGATATTTCTGGGTATAATGCAGAAGATGCAGTATCAGTTCATTCCAAAAAGGAAGAAAGATCCTAAGAAGAGGCAGGGGTGGCCGTGGCTGGCGAGAGAAGTTAAGAAACATATAAAGTCATAAGAGAAAAAGTATAACATAGCAAAGATAAGTGGGAAAACGGAGGACTGGGAAGCTTTTAAAGAACAGAGGATTACTAAGAAGGAAATACACAGAGAAAAAATGAGGTATGAAGGTAAACTGGCCAAAAATATAAAGGAGGATAGTAAAAGCTTTTTTAGGTATGTGAAAGGGAAAATAATGGTTAAGACTAAAATTGGGCCCTTGAAGACAGAAACAGGGGAATATATTACGGGGAACAAAGAAATGGCAGAAGAATTGAATTGGTACTTCAGATCTGTGTTCACTGGGGAAGACAATCTCCCTGAGGTAACAGTGGCTGAAGGACCTGAACTGAAAGGAATTTATATTTGCCAGGAATTGGTGTTGAGGAGACTGTTAGGTCTGAAGGTTGATAAGTCCCCAGGCCTGATGGTCTACATCCCAGGGTACTGAAGGAGGTGGCTCTAGAAATTGTGGATGCGTTGGTGATTATTTTCCAGAGTTCGATAGATTCAGGATCAGATCCTGCAGATTGGAGGGTGGCTAATGTTGTACCACTTTTTAAGAAAGGAGCGAGAGAGAAAGCAAGGAAATTATAGACCAGTTAGTCTGACCTCAGTGGTGGGAAAGATGCTAGATTCAATTATAAAGCATGAAATTACGACACATCTGGATAGCAGTAATAGGATAGGACAGAGTCAGCATGGATTTATGAAGGGGAAATCATGCTTGACTAATCTTCTGGAATTTTTTGATGATGTAACTCTGAAGATGGACAAGGGAGATCCAGTGGATGTAGTGTACCTGGACTTTCAGAAAGCCTTTGATAAAGTCCCACATAGGAGGTTAGTGAGCAAAATTAGGGTGCATGATATTGGGGGCAAAATACTGACTTGGATTGAAAATTGGTTGGCTGACAGGAAACAAAGAGTAGTGATAAACGGCTCCCTTTCGGAATGGCAGGCGGTGACCAGTGGGGTACCGCAGGGATCAGTGCTGGGACCGCAGCTTTTTACAATATACATTAATGATATAGATGATGGTATTAATAATAATATTAGCAAATTTGCTGATGATACAAAGCTGGGTGGCAGGTGAAATGTGAGGAGGATGTTAGGAGATTACAGGGTGACCTGGACAGGTTAGGTGAGTGGTCAGGTGCATGGCAGATGCAGTTTAATGTGGATAAATGTATGGTTATCCACTTTGGTGGCAAGAACAGGAAGCAGATTACTACCTAAATGGAGTCAAGTTAGGTAAAGGGGCAGTACAGAGAGATCTGGGTGTTCTTGTACACCAGTCAATGAAGGCAAGCATGCAGGTACAGCTGGTAGTGAAGAAGGCTAATAGCATGCTGGCCTTCATAACAAGAGGGATTGAGAATAGAAGCAAAGAGGTTCTTCTGCAGCTGTACAGGGCCCTGGTGAGACCACACCCTGGAGTATTGTGTGCAGTTCTGGTCTCCAAATTCAAGGAAAGACATTCTGGCTATTGAGGGAATGCAGTGTAGGTTCAAGAGGTCAATTCCCGGAATGGCGGGACTACCTTGTGTTGAAAGATTGGAGCGACTGGGCTTGTATACCCTTGAGTTTAGAAGACTGAGAGGGGATCTGATTGAGACATAAGATTACTAAAGGATTGGACACTCTGGAGGCAGGAAACATGTTTCCGCTGATGGGTGAGCCCGAACCAGAGGACACAGTTTAAAACTAAGGGGTAGGCCACTTAGAACAGAGTTGAGGAGAAATTTCTTCACCCAGAGAGGGTGGGTGTGTGGAATGCTCTGCCCCAAAAGGCTATGGAGGCCAAGTCTCTGGATACTTTCAAGAAAGAGTTGGATAGAGCTCTTAAGGATAGTGGAATCAAGGGTTATGGGGATAAGGCAGGGACAGGATACTGATTGAGGATGATCAGCATGATCATAATGAATGGTGGTGCTGGCTCGAAGGGCAGAATGGCCCACTCCTGCACCTACTGTCTATCAATTGAATTGAATCATGCCATTGCCAGAATTTCCTGTGTATAGAATCAGGAGCAGGACCTTTAGTGGATTTTTTCCCCTTGGGAATTTGGTTATGGTTCAGGAGGGCAGAGCAGCAGGGAACTGAAGCTGGGAGCTGCCTGGTCCCAAATACACTGAGCACTGCAGTCATTTCCTGAGACAGTGGGGTGCCAGAGCCCAAGCAAAACTATGCCAAGATATCATTCCCAGCATTCCCTGCAGCTTTTCTAAGGATGTTTAAAGTGGTCCAGGTTGTGAATCACTTGAGACACTAAAAAAAAACCTTGAAGCTTGGGAAAGCAGCTAATATAATCAAAGACCCCTCCCACCTTGTTTACCCTCTCTGCCACTAAGTCCCATCAGGCAGAAGGCATAAACATTTCAAAACACTTACCAACAGATTCAAGAACAGCTTGTTCCCCGTTATCAGCCTTTTGAACAAACCTCTCATATTAAAGTTGATCTTTCTCAACACTATATTCCACATTCTATTACCCTGATTTACATGAAGTATGATTTGTTAGGATAGCGCACAAAACAATACTTTTCACTGCACCTCAGCACGTGACAATAATCAATCAAATCAAAACATCTGCAGTCCAAGACAAAAAGCTATCCAAGTTTTCCATGCAAGCTTAAAAATGGAAGGCATATTTGTGGATGATCTCGAAAACTCCCAAGATGGGTTACTGGACATGTCCAATCCCAGGGCCTTATCCAAAAAGGATGTTCAGGCACTGCTGTGCTTTGTGTTGATCTAAGTGTCAAGAATGAGTCCTTGATGAGAGGAAGATGTCTCATATTTCCTGTTCTTATACCAGAAATGGTTCTGCTCCACAGCCTGAAGAACTCTCATGTAGAATTCACATCAGTTAAAACAAACTAGTAACTTCTTCATACGGAACCATATGGTCCTAAACGTTTTCTGTCCACTCACCTGGCCACACCTGAACAGAGCTTTGCGGTTGTTGCTGTCGATGCTGAGAGCTCTCTCCCCATAAACCAGAGCCCGCCTGGGCGCATTCAACTTCAGACTGGCCAGAGACAGGTTCAGGTACAGCAATAGTTTGGAGGAGTGAATTGCCTGAGTTGGCTCCTCACCAGTTTCGTGACAATGTGCAAACACCGAGAGAGCCTAAGGAGAAACAGCGAGCGTGAGGATAATGTGTCAGGGCCAGGGAAATGGGACACCACTGTTTAAAAACAGAATATCAAACTACCTCTACTTCCCGACAGATACAACACTAGAGAGAGA
This sequence comes from Chiloscyllium plagiosum, assembly GCF_037043375.1. NCBI lineage: Eukaryota > Metazoa > Chordata > Chondrichthyes > Orectolobiformes > Hemiscylliidae > Chiloscyllium > Chiloscyllium plagiosum. Next base: position 42,930,293 of record NW_028270169.1, read on the forward strand.
GAGGACCCTTGAAGAAGATAACGAGATCAATAATTTGTTTAGAAGAGAGAAAGGGATGCTCCAAATGAAGGTTGGAGAGATTTTATTCCACCGTCCCACTCTCGCTGACGAGTCTCATCAGGAGAGAGGGATCAGAGATCTGGGTGAAATTATGGAACCCTCTCAGGGCTTGGCCATGCAATAGTGGGCATGGTCATCTCCCAAAGGTACACAGCATGGCCTACATTGTCATGACGACAGATCAGAACCCTGAATCATATACGAACATGTTTTTCCGTTAAATAAAGATTGCAAGGCAAGTGTGGCTTACAGTGCAAGTGCTGAAAGAAATCCTGCGAGAACCCCTGGAACATTGTACCTTGGGGCAGGTAAAGGAAGCTACAGAGAGAGAGTGCGTGTGAGAGACAGAGGCAGAGCGGGCGCACGAGGGAGAGGGCGCGAGTACAAGACAGACAGACAGACAGACAGACTGACCGACCTCAAAAGCAGCAGAGGTGTAAGGCAAACTAATTACAGAGGAACCTCGATTATCCGAAGGACACGGGCAGGGAGTATTTCGTTTGGTTAATCGAATTCTGGATAATTGAGGTTCCTCTGTAACTCCTCTCAGCAGAAAAACGTCTATTCTGAGTTATATTCCAGGCTGGAGACACATGACAAATGAAATGTGTTATCCCTTTCAACTGCAAGGCTGTAACTGCAACAACAGCCGTTGCTGTGTGTATTTGTGGACTAATACACAATGAAAGTGAGGGATTGAGGGCAGCCATTAAACACCCCTGCACTGCAGGTCAAAAAGGTAGAAGATACTCCAAGCCACCATTAAAAAGAAATAGGATAGAAGAATTTCGACTGACCTACATCTTGAATTTAACTGCTTGCTTGCCAACATGAGTGTTATTAGTATCAGCCAACCAAACCGCCCCAACATCCCATCATCTACTCTTCAGATATCTGATTAACCTTCACCTTTGTTTTGTGGACTCACCTCTCACTTCTAATGTGTGATCAATGTGCTTTTGTTAACTAAGAATGCCTGGTAAAGTGGGCTCATTTTCAAACATAAGTTCATTTGGTCTGACAGTGAGGTATCCATAAGGGAAGAGATCCGTGCAAAACTGAACTAGCTGCAAGCCACCGAGGAAGTGGGTGAACAAAGGACGGGAGTGAGCCCATTTCTCTTCACCCGCGAGCCCATGACAGGATCTGTATAGCACTGGGGACCCTCACTGGTCATAACATCCTTAACACAAACTTGTATGTACCGAATACCTTCAGCTCTACAAAACATTCCAAATATTTCCCAGGAGTGGTATCAAGTCAGATGTGAGACAAAGCCATGGGACGCTGAACAACTGAAGGTTTGGCCCCGTTGAAAACTCTTCACAGTTGAAGAGGAGGGAGACCTTCCTTAAGATTATGGGCAGCACAGTGGCTCAGTGGTTAGCACTGCTGCCTCACAGCGCCAGAGACCCGGGTTCAATTCCTGCTTCGGGCAACTGTCTGTGTGGAGTTTGCACATTCTCCTAGTGTCTGCGTTGGTTTCCTCCGGGTGCTCCAGTTTCCTCCCACAGTCCAAAGATGTGCAGGTCAATTTAGCCCATGCTAAATTGCCCGTAGTGTTTAGATTAGATTAGATTAGAGTGTGGAAACAGGCCCTTCGGCCCAACAAGTCCACACCGACCCGCCGAAGTGAAACCCACCCATACATTTACCCATAACCTAACACTACGGGCAATTTAGTATGGCCAATTCACCTGACCCTGCACATCTTTGGACTGTGGGAGGAAACCAGAGCACCCGGAGGAAACCCACGCAGACACGGGGAGAACGTGCAAACTCCACACAGTCAGTCGCCTGAGGCGGGAATTGAACCCGGGTCTCTGACGCGGTGAGGCAGCAGTGCTAACCACTGTGCCACCGTGCCGCCCACAAAGTGTAGGGGAATGGGTCTGGGTGGGTTGCTCTTCGGAGGGTCGGTGTGGACTTGTTGGGGTGAAGGGCCTGTTTCCACACTGCAAAGAATCTAATCTAATCTTAAACAAGGCTTGGACGGCTGAATGTATGGCTATAAATGGTGGAGCAATTAAAACTGACGATGCAAAAGAAAACCATGTTTGAGAAGCAGGGTGAGGGGTTGGATAAGAGAACCAGAGGGTGGCCTTTAAGGCAGCCTGCTGCTTCGGTTCAATTCCTGTGGTTCAAGCTGGTCCAAAAAATGGAGGCAGTGGCTTCCATTGATGATTATTTGAGTACTTTAAAGACAGACAGGTCCTGAGCTGCTCAATTCAAAAATGGATAGGTTTATCTAGATATTGGTCAGGAAGATACACTCAACAGAATCAAAGGACAAAAGGATTAACTATAGATTGGCTGTTGATATAACACTGTCAGGGTTGGAGTAAAGTTGTGGAAGATTGATTGGGATTGCCCTGCACAGAGCCAGCACTAACCCTGCCATCAGCTGGAGACAGAAAGCTCAAACTTGGATTATTCCGGAATGGCTAATCCTCCGGCCTATAAAAACCTGTTTGATAGGCTTGCAACAACTTGCATTTATATAGTACCTTTAACAATAGTATAAGGCCCCCACGGCATTTCATAGCAGCAGAATCAAATAAATTGTGACCCTGAGCCAGACAGCCATTAGAGCAGGTGGCCACTGAGATGAATTTTGCGAGCAACTGAACAGAGAACGCGGAATGAAGAAACTGCAAACAGAGCTCAGGGTCTAGGACACTGAAGGCACAGTCACCAGTGGTTAGGGGATGTGATAGATAGAGCCCTGTACAGGAGGTGAGAAAGAGGCAAAAGACCATTAGACACAGGAGTGAAGGTAGGCCATTTGGCCCATCAAAGAGATGATCTGTTCATTGTCTTGTAGGGCTGGAGGAGGTTTGTAGGAATATAATGCTCCCACCCCTGACCAGGGACAAAGATTCAGGAGACAGGCAGGATTCAGGCAAGTGCAAGACCTTTATTCAAGCAACAACTGGTTAATGTAGGGGAGAGGGCGAAAGACTTTACCAGAATCTGGCCTCGACACGAGAACCCAATCATTCCCTCAATCTACAGCTCAGGTCAAAAGTGAGATTAGTGACACACTCCGGCTTTTAGTGAAATACTGCATTTTTATACATTTTGTGTTACAATAATCACTTACAACATGGTCACTATGTCCTTCCCTCTTAGTCCGTACACTCAATCTTGTGGAACACCTAATCAATGATGGCCGTTGCTATGGACAGCCCCATGGTGTTTAACAGACATTGTAATCGCCCGGAGAAAGTGAGGACTGCAGATGCTGGAGAGTCAGAGTCAGCATCCTAGGAGCAGGGGAGTCGAACTTTCCAACATAGGCCCTTCACTCCTGATGAAGGGCTTACACCTGAAACGTTGACTTTCCTGCCCCACGGATGCTGCCTGACCTGCTGTGCTTTTCCAGTGCCACCCTTTTCAATTGTAATCTCCAGGCCTTGAGATCCTATTAATTCGCATTCCAAAGTTACTGGTTATACTCCTTTGGGACTTGCTTATCTCTGAGGATTGCTTGAATCCTGTTATTCATTGCATTCCCTATGTTCTCTCTACCCAAATGCAGCCATCCCTGTTATATTTTCCACTGTCCCAGTTATATATATAAAAAAAGACAAAGAAGTTGCTTATAACTATGAGATTTGTAATATTAATATCTGTAAAGTTAAACAGCTGCTTCTACGGCTTGCACTTTGTAACTAACACGTTGCGAACAACTCATTTTGTTTAGGTCTACCAAGCATCTTTTTAGAGATAAAGAAAGCATTTCCTGGGAGTAATTAACTTTCACATCTAGGTTTAAATGCTTTTCTCAGAATGCTTCTATTATACATTGGTTATATGTGTATCTATACTCATGATGAAATCTTTGATTATCTGAAGAATCTTTAAGTAGACCCTATTTCTTAATATTATGAATAACTTCAAAGAAACAACTAATTAATAAAAAATAACTTTAGCTGTTGTTTTCACAGCTACTTCAGAGTTAGGTTGACAGATTAACGAGCTGAGATTTACACCCTTTGTTCCAATTGCAGCTGTTCACCTAATGGAACAACATCCTTTCATTAATGAAGCTAGAATCGATCACTTGTCATATTTGAATGAGCTGGTGACTATCCTCAGATATCCTTTGATCAACTGTTTCGGATGGTTGCTTGTAGGGCCTCCTGTTCACCTTGGAGTAGCCGTGTTCAAAGGTACCATTATGTTTCAGACATAATGACAGAGCAGGCTGTTTAATTCTACTGACACCTTGTCGGCCATTTTGTATCTTAATGCCGGAGCAGGCTGTTTCATTGGTTAACCATTGTCGGCCATTTTGTGTCTTTTCAAACACAGGCTGCCCTTACAAGATTATAGAGATCAAGAAAACTAAAGCCAAAGAAGCATTCAAAACTAGAAGAACAGCTTTAAAGATCAAGACATCATTCGGCCCAGAGCCACAGTAAACCAGTGAGCAGGGAACTCATAAATGGGCAAAGTGAATTTGGTGCAAGTCAGGATAATGTGCAGAGCTTTGGATGAGCTCAGTTGAAATGGGCAGGAGCACAGGGTGATTTCCACAAGCCCCAGTCAATACCAGGATACCACCTCAGCAGGGAAATACTAGGAATAGCCTCTCCAAGGGCATTACACCACTCATTCCTGCAAATACCGGAACACCGCGAAAGAGCCAGGCTATCGGCTGGTACTGAGAGACACATACACCCTCCCACCTTCCTGCTTTAAATACGGGAACTCATAGGAAGGATTCCATCAGCAAGCTTCCCAAACCCCCACAGATATATACTGACCCATCCCAGTAAACTGGATTCCCAAGGTCACCCACTGAGTAGTCAGCAGCAATGGAATTACAAATGTTTTGTTCAATTGGTCTCTCCCAGCCCTGCCCATTCAGTACCTTCTTGTACTGGTCCTTCGCATCCTCATACCGTTGCTGTTGGAAGAAATAATTCCCAAACTCTCGCTCCGTACTGGCCACTTTCAGAAGTTTCTCCACCGGGTAAATAATCTGCTCTTCCTACAGAAAAAAAACATAATCCCATCAAACCAGGAACCAGCAGCTCCCCCGCCCTTTACAACGCCTTAGCCCCACTCACTTTGAAACAAACACCTTTTTTATTTGAGATAGACGGGAGAATTGCACCCTGATGTGTCTTCACACTGAATCCTGAAACAATGAGTCACGTCTTCAGAATCCCATATGTTTTCTACTTTATATTTCCTTAGTGGTGTGAGAGCGAGACAGAGCCAGAGAGAGCTATGTATCCATGGGAGAGCTGCTCAGACCATATATTGATAAATAAATATTAATTTATTTGTAATTTCATATATTTCTAGAAGGTTTATATTTATAGAGGGTTCTCCTCAGCACAGTTGTGTACACACTGATAAACTGAGACAGTGGCAGGCTTGTACACAACACTGTAGAGCTGGAGACTTCAGTATCAGAGACAAGGTAGCTTTCTGGAGATAGCCTGAAGTTACACAGAGTGCAGGTGAAAGGGATAACTCTCCACGGGCAGGGATGGAGCTGCTTGACCTACAGTACAGTGAATGTATCTGGCCCTTGTTTTCCACTGTCTATCTGCTCCTCTCAGTCTTTAGAAATCTGGTCCAGCAAGACTCCAGGTCTCTGTCCATTTTTTTGCCCTTCTCCTAACGCTCGCTGCCTTCCTCGCTTATGGCTTTCTGTCTGCCGGTGTCAGATTGAATTTTGCAAGAGTGGTCGGTCTACAATGAGCACGCCCATGACAGGAAATGGCAGAGACCTGTCGACAAAGTGCTGTGTTTTCCACACGTCGGGCACGCTCTGCTAACTTGTGTTTTTTTTAAAAATCTAGCTTCATATCTCTTCATACTGGCCAGACGGGTTGACAGGACTAGGCCTTTGGACCCGCGTTCAATGCCAGCCTCAGGCGACTAACTGTGTGGAGTTTGCACATCCTCCCCGTGTCTACGTGGATTTCCTCCAAGTGCTCCAGTTTCCTCCCACAATCCAAAGATGTGCAGGTTAGGTCAATTGGCCATGCTATATTGCCCATAGTGTTCAGGGATGTGTAGGTTAGGTCAGTTTGCTATCTGAACCAAGCCCAGTGTTTTAAATCAGATTAAAGAGTGTTAAAATGCTTCAGTCCAATACATATACACACACAAAATCTGTCAAATTAAATGATACCATGAGCCAGTGTTGCCTGACTAATGAACACAAATTACTTCCATCTGCTCTCACACCCAAAAGCCCTTTACCACAGAACCTCAAATCTGCCATCACAGCTCTTTGGTATTTCCCTGTCTTATGACGCTATGGTAGTGTCCCTTCCTCTGAGACAGGAGGCCCGGCTTCAGGTCCCAAGAGATTCGCAATAACACCTCTGAACAGGTTGCATGAAAATATTTATTGCTTCATCTGAGTGACTGGCTGAAGGCTACAGAGGAACTCCCTGGCCTAACTGGAGATGTTCTGATTTATCTACTGATGAGAGTTGTGAGCGCATGGAGTGCGTTGCCAGCAGTGGTGGTGATGGTGGTGGTGGAAGCAGTGTCACTGGGGACATTTAAGCGAATGCTGGACATGCACATGGATAGCAGTGTATTGAAGGGTGCGTAGGTTAAGTTATTTTATTTCACATTAGGATTAACCCTCGGCACAACATCATGTGCTGTACTTTTCTACGTTCTAATGGTGCGAATAGTACTTAAATTGTAAGTCATTTTCTAACATCATTAATGCATAACTCATTAATAACACATCATACAGGAATCTCCTCAAAGAACCTCAGAAATTCACAGCCACCAGTTCTGAAATCCATATTTCAGTATAGAAACTGACAGTGCACAGATACTTATTCAGAACACGACAATGTTATAGGCTCAGCCTTTACAATGCACTGCCCAGACCACACACACACCCAAACACACCCAGAAACACACACCCACCCAAACACGCAAACACACACACCCAACACACATACACCCACCCAAACACGCAAACACATACACCCAAACACACACACACACCCACCCAAACACGCAAACACACACACCCAACACACACACCCAAACACACACCCAAACACACACCCAAACACACACCCAAACACACACCCAAACACACACCCAAACACACACCCAAACACACACCCAAACACACACCCAAACACACACCCAAACACACACCCAAACACACACCCAAACACACACCCAAACACACACCCAAACACACCCCCAAACACAAACCCAAACACAAACCCAAACACAAACCCAAACACACACACACCCCCATCCAAACACGCAAACACACACACCCAACACACACACACACACCCAAACACGCACACCCAACACACACACCCAAACACGCAAACACACACCCAACACACACACACCCACCCAAACACACACACACCCCCATCCAAACACGCAAACACATACACCCAAACACACACACACCCAAACACGCAAACACACACACCCAACACACACACCCAAACACGCAAACACACACCCAACACACACACACACCCACCCAAACACACACACACCCCCATCCAAACACGCAAACACATACACCCAAACACACACACACCCCCACCCAAACACGCAAACACATACACCCAAACACACACACACCCCCACCCAAACACGCAAACACATACACCCAAACACACACACACCCCCATCCAAACACGCAAACACATACACCCAAACACACACACACCCCCACCCAAACACGCAAACACATACACCCAAACACACACACACACCCCCACCCAAACACGTAAACACACACACCCAACACACACACACACACCCAAACACGCACACAACCACCCAAACACACACACCCACCCAAACACGCAAACACATACACCCAAACACACACACACACACCCCCACCCAAACACGCAAACACACATACCCAACACACACACACCCCCATCCAAACACGCAAACACACACACCCACCCAAACACGCACACAACCACCCAAACACACACACAACCACCCAAACACGCAAACACATACACCCAAACACACACACACACCCCCACCCAAACACGCAAACACACACACACACCCAAACACGCACACAACCACCCAAACACACACACCCACCCAAACACGCAAACACACACACCCAACACACACACACCCACCCAACACACACACCCAACACACACACCCAAACACACACCCAAACACACACCCAAACACACACACACCCCCATCCAAACACGCAAACACACACACCCAACACACACACACACCCAAACACGCAAACACACACACCCAACACACACACCCAAACACGCAAACACACACCCAACACACACACACACACCCACCCAAACACACACACACCCCCATCCAAACACGCAAACACATACACCCAAACACACACACACCCCCACCCAAACACGCAAACACATACACCCAAACACACACACACACACCCCCATCCAAACACGCAAACACATACACCCAAACACACACACACCCCCACCCAAACACGCAAACACATACACCCAAACACACACACACACCCCCATCCAAACACGCAAACACATACACCCAAACACACACACACCCCCACCCAAACACGCAAACACACACACACCCCCACCCAAACACGCAAACACACACACCCCACACACACACACACCCAAACACGCACACAACCACCCAAACACACACACCCACCCAAACACGCAAACACATACACCCAAACACACACACACACACCCCCACCCAAACACGCAAACACACATACCCAACACACACACACCCCCATCCAAACACGCAAACACGCACACAACCACCCAAACACACACACCCACCCAAACCACCCAAACACCCACCCAAACAACCACCCAAACACACACCCCCACACCCCCAAATACACACACCCACACCCCCAAATACACACACCCACACCCCCAAATACACACACCCACACCCCCAAATACACACACCCACACCCCCAAATACACACACCCACACACCCACACCTAAACACACACACAAACACACCCAAACACACACACAAACACACCCAAACACACACCCCACCTCCACCCAAACACACAACCATACCCACCCACACCCACCGAAAACACACCCCCACACACCCCCAAAACACACACCCACCCACACACACCCAAAACACACACCCACCCACACCCGCAAAACACACAACCACCCACACACCCACCCGCACACCCCAAAAACACCCACCCACCTACACCCACCCGCACACCCGCAAAACACACACCCACCCACACACCCCAAAAACACACACCCACCCGCACACCCCAAAAACACCCACCCAACCACACCCCAAAAACACACACCCACCCACACACCCCAAAAACACACACCCACCCACACACCCCAAAAACACACACCCACCCACACACCCCAAAAACACCCACCCACCCACACACCCCATACCCCCAAAACCCACCCCCACCCACACCCCCCGAAACACACACCCACCCACAACCGCAAAACATCCCCCACCCACACACCCCTAAAACACACCCCACACACACCCCCCCAAAACACACCCCCCCAAAACACACCCCCACCCACACATGCCCAAAACACACCTGCAAAACACACCCACCCACACCCCCCCAAAATACACACCTACCCACACACCCCCAAAACACACACCCATCCACACAACACACACCCACCCACACAACACACTCAAAACACACCCTCACACATAACCCACTCACACCCCCACACATAACCCCCTCACACATAAACCCCACACACCTCCAAAACACACCCCCACACACTCCCACCCACACCTCCAAAACACACCCCCACACACTCCCACCCACACCTCCAAAACACACCCCCACACACTCCCACCCACACCCCCAAAACACACTCCCAGCCACACACCCGCAAAACACACTCAAAACACACACCCACACCCTCCCTCAAAACACACCCCACACACACCTGCAAAACACACCCACACACACCCCCCCAAAACACACACCCACCCACACAAAACACCCCCCCACACCCTCCCCCAAAACACACCCAAAACACCCCCCCGCACCTTCCCCCAAAACACACCCAAAACACCCCCCCGCACCCTCCCCCAAAACACACCCAAAACACCCCCCCGCACCCTCCCCCAAAACACACCCAAAACACCCCCCCGCACCCTCCCCCAAAACACACCCAAAACACCCCCCCGCACCCTCCCCCAAAACACACCCAAAACACCCCCCCGCACCCTCCCCCAAAACACACCCAAAACACCCCCCCGCACCCTCCCCCAAAACACACCCAAAACACCCCCCCGCACCCTCCCCCAAAACACACCCAAAACACCCCCCCGCACCCTCCCCCAAAACACACCCAAAACACCCCCCCGCACCCTCCCCCAAAACACACCCAAAACACCCCCCCGCAACCTCCCCAAAAACACACCCAAAACACCCCCCCGCACCCTCCCCCAAAACACACCCAAAACACCCCCCCGCACCCTCCCCCAAAACACACCCAAAACACCCCCCCGCACCCTCCCCCAAAACACACCCAAAACACCCCCCCGCACCCTCCCCCAAAACACCCCCCCGCACCCTCCCCCAAAACACCCCCCCGCACCCTCCCCCAAAACACACCCAAAACACCCCCCCCGCACCCTCCCCCAAAACACCCCCAAAACACCCCCCCGCACCCTCCCCCAAAACACCCCCCCGCACCCTCCCCCAAAACACCCCCCCGCACCCTCCCCCAAAACACCCCCCCGCACCCTCCCCCAAAACACCCCCCCGCACCCTCCCCCAAAACACCCCCCCGCACCCTCCCCCAAAACACCCCCCCGCACCCTCCCCCAAAACACACCCAAAACACCCCCCCGCACCCTCCCCCAAAACACCCCCCCGCACCTTCCCCCAAAACACCCCCTCGCACCCTCCCCCAAAACACACCCCCGCACCCTCCCCCAAAACACACCCCCGCACCCTCCCCCAAAACACACCCCCGCACCCTCCCCCAAAACACACCCAAAACACCCCCCGCACCCTCCCCCAAAACACACCCAAAACACCCCCCCGCACCCTCCCCCAAAACACACCCAAAACACCCCCCCGCACCCTCCCCCAAAACACACCCAAAACACCCCCCCGCACCCTCCCCCAAAACACCCCCCCGCACCCTCCCCCAAAACACCCCCCCGCACCCTCCCCCAAAACACCCCCCCGCACCCTCCCCCAAAACACCCCCCCGCACCCTCCCCCAAAACACCCCCCCGCACCCTCCCCCAAAACACACCCAAAACACCCCCCCGCACCCTCCCCCAAAACACCCCCCGGCACCCTCCCCCAAAACACCCCCCGGCACCCTCCCCCAAAACACCCCCCCGCACCCTCCCCCAAAACACCCCCCCGCACCCTCCCCCAAAACACCCCCCCGCACCCTCCCCCAAAACACCCCCCCGCACCCTCCCCCAAAACACCCCCCCGCACCCTCCCCCAAAACACCCCCCCCGCACCCTCCCCCAAAACACCCCCCCGCACCCTCCCCCAAAACACCCCCCCGCACCCTCCCCCAAAACCCCCCCCCCGCACCCTCCCCCAAAACCCCCCCCCCGCACCCTCCCCCAAAACACCCCCCAGCACCCTCCCCCAAAACACCGCCCCGCACCCTCCCCCAAAACACCGCCCCGCACCCTCCCCCAAAACACCGCCCCGCACCCTCCCCCAAAACACACCCAAAACACCGCCCCGCACCCTCCCCCAAAACACACCCAAAACACCCCCCCGCACCCTCCCCCAAAACACACCCAAAACACCCCCCGCACCCTCCCCCAAAACACACCCAAAAGACCCCCCCGCACCCTCCCCCAAAACACACCCAAAACACCCCCCCGCACCCTCCCCCAAAACACACCCAAAACACCCCCCCGCACCCTCCCCCAAAACACACCCAAAACACCCCCCCGCACCCTCCCCCAAAACACACCCAAAACACCCCCCCGCACCCTCCCCCAAAACACACCCAAAACACCCCCCCGCACCCTCCCCCAAAACACACCCAAAACACCCCCCCGCACCCTCCCCCAAAACACACCCAAAACACCCCCCCGCACCCTCCCCCAAAACACACCCAAAACACCCCCCCGCACCCTCCCCCAAAACACCCCCCCGCACCCTTCCCCAAAACACACCCCACACACACCCCCCTAAAACACACCCCCACCCACACATGCCCAAAACACACCTGCAAAACACACCCACCCACACCCCCCCAAAACACACACCCACCCACACAAAACACCCCCCACACATAACCCCCTCATACCCCCACACATAAACCCCACACCCCCCCGCACCCTCCCCCAAAACACACCCAAAACACCCCCCCGCACCCTCCCCCAAAACACACCCAAAACACCCCCCCGCACCCTCCCCCAAAACACCCCCCCGCACCCTCCCCCAAAACACCCCCCCGCACCCTCCCCCAAAACACCCCCCCGCACCCTCCCCCAAAACACCCCCCCGCACCCTCCCCCAAAACACCCCCCCGCACCCTCCCCCAAAACACCCCCCCGCACCCTCCCCCAAAACACCCCCCCGCACCCTCCCCCAAAACACCCCCCCGCACCCTCCCCCAAAACACCCCCCCGCACCCTCCCCCAAAACACCCCCCCGCACCCTCCCCCAAAACACCCCCCCGCACCTTCCCCCAAAACACCCCCCCGCACCCTCCCCCAAAACACCCCCCCGCACCCTCCCCCAAAACACCCCCCCGCACCCTCCCCCAAAACACCCCCCCGCACCCTCCCCCAAAACACCCCCCCGCACCCTCCCCCAAAACACCCCCCCGCACCCTCCCCCAAAACACACCCAAATCACCCCCCCGCACCCTCCCCCAAAACACACCCAAATCACCCCCCCGCACCCTCCCCCAAATCACCCCCCCGCACCCTCCCCCAAAACACCCCCCCGCACCCTCCCCCAAAACACCCCCCCGCACCCTCCCCCAAAACACCCCCCCGCACCCTCCCCCAAAACAACCCCCCGCACCCTCCCCCAAAACACACCCAAAACACCCCCCGCACCCTCCCCCAAAACACACCCAAAACACCCCCCCGCACCCTCCCCCAAAACACACCCAAAACACCCCCTCGCACCCTCCCCCAAAACACACCCAAAACACCCCCCCGCACCCTCCCCCAAAACACACCCAAAACACCCCCCCGCACCCTCCCCCAAAACACACCCAAAACACTCCCCCGCACCCTCCCCCAAAACACACCCAAAACACCCCCCCGCACCCTCCCCCAAAACACACCCAAAACACCCCCCCGCACCCTCCCCCAAAACACACCCAAAACACCCCCCCGCACCCTCCCCCAAAACACACCCAAAACACCCCCCCGCACCCTCCCCCAAAACACACCCAAAACACCCCCCCGCACCCTCCCCCAAAACACACCCAAAACACCCCCCCGCACCCTCTCCCAAAACACACCCAAAACACCCCCCCGCACCCTCCCCCAAAACACCCCCCCGCACCCTCCCCCAAAACACCCCCCCGCACCCTCCCCCAAAACACCCCCCCGCACCCTCCCCCAAAACACCCCCCCGCACCCTCCCCCAAAACACCCCCCCGCACCCTCCCCCAAAACACCCCCCCGCACCCTCCCCCAAAACACCCCCCCGCACCCTCCCCCAAAACACCCCCCCGCACCTTCCCCCAAAACACCCCCCCGCACCCTCCCCCAAAACACCCCCCCCGCACCCTCCCCCAAAACACCCCCCCGCACCCTCCCCCAAAACACCCCCCGCACCCTCCCCCCAAAACACCCCCCGCACCCTCCCCCAAAACACCCCCCCGCACCCTCCCCCAAAACACACCCAACTCACCCCCCCGCACCCTCCCCCAAATCACCCCCCCGCACCCTCCCCCAAAACACCCCCCCGCACCCTCCCCCAAAACACCCCCCCGCACCCTCCCCCAAAACACCCCCCCGCACCCTCCCCCAAAACACCCCCCCGCACCCTCCCCCAAAACACACCCAAAACACCCCCCGCACCCTCCCCCAAAACACACCCAAAACACCCCCCCGCACCCTCCCCCAAAACACACCCAAAACACCCCCCCGCACCCTCCCCCAAAACACACCCAAAACACCCCCCCGCACCCTCCCCCAAAACGCACCCAAAACACCCCCCCGCACCCTCCCCCAAAACGCACCCAAAACACCCCCCCGCACCCTCCCCCAAAACGCACCCAAAACACCCCCCCGCACCCTCCCCCAAAACGCACCCAAAACACCCCCCCGCACCCTCCCCCAAAACACACCCAAAACACCCCCCCGCACCCTCCCCCAAAACACACCCAAAACACCCCCCCGCACCCTCCCCCAAAACACACCCAAAACACCCCCCCGCACCCTCCCCCAAAACACACCCAAAACACCCCCCCGCACCCTCCCCCAAAACACACCCAAAACACCCCCCCGCACCCTCCCCCAAAACACACCCAAAACACCCCCCCGCACCCTCCCCCAAAACACACCCAAAACACCCCCCCGCACCCTCCCCCAAAACACACCCAAAACACCCCCCCGCACCCTCCCCCAAAACACACCCAAAACACCCCCCCGCACCCTCCCCCAAAACACACCCAAAACACCCCCCCGCACCCTCCCCCAAAACACACCCAAAACACCCCCCCGCACCCTCCCCCAAAACACACCCAAAACACCCCCCCGCACCCTCCCCCAAAACACACCCAAAACACCCCCCCGCACCCTCCCCCAAAACACACCCAAAACACCCCCCCCCCAAAACACACCCAAAACACCCCCCCGCACCCTCCCCCAAAACACACCCAAAACACCCCCCCGCACCCTCCCCCAAAACACACCCAAAACACCCCCCCGCACCCTCCCCCAAAACACACCCAAAACACCCCCCCGCACCCTCCCCCAAAACACACCCAAAACACCCCCCCGCACCCTCCCCCAAAACACACCCAAAACACCCCCCCGCACCCTCCCCCAAAACACACCCAAAACACCCCCCCGCACCCTCCCCCAAAACACCCCCCCGCACCCTCCCCCAAAACACCCCCCCGCACCCTCCCCCAAAACACCCCCCCGCACCCTCCCCCAAAACACCCCCCCGCACCCTCCCCCAAAACACACCCAAAACACCCCCCCGCACCCTCCCCCAAAACACCCCCCCGCACCCTCCCCCAAAACACCCCCCCGCACCCTCCCCCAAAACACCCCCCCGCACCCTCCCCCAAAACACACCCAAAACACCCCCCCGCACCCTCCCCCAAAACACCCCCCCCGCACCCTCCCCCAAAACACCCCCCCGCACCCTCCCCCAAAACACCCCCCCGCACCCTCCCCCAAAACACCCCCCCGCACCCTCCCCCAAAACACCCCCCCGCACCCTCCCCCAAAACACCCCCCCGCACCCTCCCCCAAAACACCCCCCCGCACCCTCCCCCAAAACACCCCCCCGCACCCTCCCCCAAAACACCCCCCCGCACCCTCCCCCAAAACACCCCCCCGCACCCTCCCCCAAAACACCCCCCCGCACCCTCCCCCAAAACACCCCCCCGCACCCTCCCCCAAAACACCCCCCCGCACCCTCCCCCAAAACACCCCCAAAACACCCCCCTGCACCCTCCCCCAAAACCCACCCAAAACACCCCCCCGCACCCTCCCCCAAAACACACCCAAAACACCCCCCCGCACCCTCCCCCAAAACACACCCAAAACACCCCCCCGCACCCTCCCCCAAAACACACCCAAAACACCCCCCCGCACCCTCCCCCAAAACACACCCAAAACACCCCCCCGCACCCTCCCCCAAAACACACCCAAAACACCACCCCGCACCCTCCCCCAAAACACACCCAAAACACCCCTCCGCACCCTCCCCCAAAACACACCCAAAACACCCCCCCGCACCCTTCCCCAAAACACACCCCACACACACCCCCCTAAAACACACCCCCACCCACACATGCCCGAAACACACCTGCAAAACACACCCACCCACACCCCCCCAAAACACACACCCACCCACACAAAACACCCCCCACACATAACCCCCTCATACCCCCACACATAAACCCCACACCCCCCCGCACCCTCCCCCAAAACACACCCAAAACACCCCCCCCGCACCCTCCCCCAAAACACACCCAAAACACCCCCCCCGCACCCTCCCCCAAAACACACCCAAAACACCCCCCCGCACCCTCCCCCAAAACACACCCAAAACACCCCCCCGCACCCTCCCCCAAAACACCCCCCCGCACCCTCCCCCAAAACACCCCCCCGCACCTTCCCCCAAAACACCCCCCCGCACCCTCCCCCAAAACACCCCCCCCGCACCCTCCCCCAAAACACCCCCCCGCACCCTCCCCCCAAAACACCCCCCGCACCCTCCCCCCAAAACACCTCCCGCACCCTCCCCCAAAACACCCCCCCGCACCCTCCCCCAAAACACACCCAAATCACCCCCCCGCACCCTCCCCCAAATCACCCCCCCGCACCCTCCCCCAAAACACCCCCCCGCACCCTCCCCCAAAACACCCCCCCACACCCTCCCCCAAAACACCCCCCCGCACCCTCCCCCAAAACACCCCCCCGCACCCTCCCCCAAAACACACCCAAAACACCCCCCGCACCCTCCCCCAAAACACACCCAAAACAACCCCCCCGCACCCTCCCCCAAAACACACCCAAAACACCCCCCCGCACCCTCCCCCAAAACACACCCAAAACACCCCCCCGCACCCTCCCCCAAAACGCACCCAAAACACCCCCCCGCACCCTCCCCCAAAACACACCCAAACACCCCCCCGCACCCTCCCCCAAAACACACCCAAAACACCCCCCCGCACCCTCCCCCAAAACACACCCAAAACACCCCCCCGCACCCTCCCCCAAAACACACCCAAAACACCCCCCCGCACCCTCCCCCAAAACACACCCAAAACACCCCCCCCGCACCCTCCCCCAAAACACACCCAAAACACCCCCCCGCACCCTCCCCCAAAACACACCCAAAACACCCCCCCGCACCCTCCCCCAAAACACACCCAAAACACCCCCCCGCACCCTCCCCCAAAACACACCCAAAACACCCCCCCGCACCCTCCCCCAAAACACACCCAAAACACCCCCCCGCACCCTCCCCCAAAACACACCCAAAACACCCCCCCGCACCCTCCCCCAAAACACACCCAAAAACACCCCCCCCGCACCCTCCCCCAAAACACACCCAAAACACCCCCCCCGCACCCCTCCCCCAAAACACACCCAAAACACCCCCCCGCACCCTCCCCCAAAACACACCCAAAACACCCCCCCGCACCCTCCCCCAAAACACACCCAAAACACCCCCCCGCACCCTCCCCCAAAACACACCCAAAACACCCCCCCGCACCCTCCCCCAAAACACCCCCCCGCACCCTCCCCCAAAACACCCCCCCGCACACTCCCCCAAAACACCCCCCCGCACACTCCCCCAAAACACCCCCCCGCACCCTCCCCCAAAACACCCCCCCGCACCCTCCCCCAAAACACCCCCCCGCACCCTCCCCCAAAACACCCCCCCGCACCCTCCCCCAAAACACCCCCCCGCACCCTCCCCCAAAACACCCCCCCGCACCCTCCCCCAAAACACACCCAAAACACCCCCCCGCACCCTCCCCCAAAACACCCCCCCGCACCCTCCCCCAAAACACCCCCCCGCACCCTCCCCCAAAACACCCCCCCGCACCCTCCCCCAAAACACACCCAAAACACCCCCCCGCACCCTCCCCCAAAACACCCCCCCGCACCCTCCCCCAAAACACCCCCCCGCACCTCCCCCAAAACACCCCCCCGCACCCCTCCCCCAAAACACCCCCCCGCACCCTCCCCCAAAACACCCCCCCGCACCCTCCCCCAAAACACCCCCCCGCACCCTCCCCCAAAACACCCCCCCGCACCCTCCCCCAAAACACCCCCCCGCACCCTCCCCCAAAACACCCCCCCGCACCCTCCCCCAAAACACCCCCCCGCACCCTCCCCCAAAACACCCCCAAAACACCCCCCCCGCACCCTCCCCCAAAACCCACCAAAACACCCCCCCGCACCCTCCCCCAAAACACACCCAAAACACCCCCCCGCACCCTCCCCCAAAACACACCCAAAACACCCCCCCGCACCCTCCCCCAAAACACACCCAAAACACCCCCCCGCACCCTCCCCCAAAACACACCCAAAACACCCCCCCGCACCCTCCCCCAAAACACACCCAAAACACCACCCCGCACCCTCCCCCAAAACACACCCAAAACACCCCTCCGCACCCTCCCCCAAAACACACCCAAAACACCCCCCCGCACCCTTCCCCAAAACACACCCCACACACACCCCCCTAAAACACACCCCCACCCACACATGCCCGAAACACACCTGCAAAACACACCCACCCACACCCCCCCAAAACACACACCCACCCACACAAAACACCCCCCACACATAACCCCCTCATACCCCCACACATAAACCCCACACCCCCCCGCACCCTCCCCCAAAACACACCCAAACCTCATACCCCACACATAAACCCCACACCCCCCCGCACCCTCCCCCAAAACACACCCAAAACACCCCCCCCGCACCCTCCCCAAAACACACCCAAAACACCCCCCCCGCACCCTCCCCCAAAACACACCCAAAACACCCCCCCGCACCCTCCCCCAAAACACACCCAAAACACCCCCCCGCACCCTCCCCCAAAACACACCCAAAACACCCCCCCGCACCTCCCCAAAACACACCCAAAACACCCCCCGCACCCTCCCCAAAACACCCCCCCGCACCCTCCCCCAAAACACCCCCCCGCACCCTCCCCCAAAACACCCCCCCGCACCCTCCCCCAAAACACCCCCCGCACCCTCCCCCAAAACACACCGAAATCACCCGCCCGCACCCTCCCCAAAACACACCCAAAACACCCGCCCGCACCCTCCCCCAAAACACAACCCAAAACACCCCCCGCACCCTCCCCCAAAACACACCCAAAACACCCCCCCGCACCCTCCCCCAAAACACACCCAAAACACCCCCCCGCACCCTCCCCCAAAACACACCCAAAACACCCCCCCGCACCCTCCCCCAAAACACACCCAAAACACCCCCCCGCACCCTCCCCAAAACACCCCCCGCACCCTCCCCCAAAACACACCCAAAACACCCCCCCGCACCCTCCCCCAAAACACACCCAAAACACCCCCCCGCACCCTCCCCCAAAACACACCCAAAACACCCCCCGCACCCTCCCCCAAAACACACCCAAAACACCCCCCCGCACCCTCCCCCAAAACACACCCAAAACACCCCCCGCACCCTTCCCCAAAACACACCCAAAACACACCCCCACCCACACATGCCCAAAACACACCTGCAAAACACACCCACCCACACCCCCCCAAAACACACACCCACCCACACAAAACACCCCCCACACATAACCCCCTCATACCCCACACATAAACCCCACACCCCCCCGCACCCTCCCCAAAACACCCAAACACCCCCGCACCTCCCCCAAAACACACCCAAACACCCCCCCCGCACCCTCCCCAAAACACACCCAAAACACCCACCCGCACCCTCCCCAAAACACACCCAAAACACCCCCTCGCACCCTCCCCAAAACACACCCAAAACACCCCCCGCACCCTCCCCCAAAACACACCCAAAACACCCCCCCGCACCCTCCCCCAAAACACACCCAAAACACCCCCCGCACCCTCCCCAAAACACCCCCCGCACCCTCCCCCAAAACACCCCCCCGCACCCTCCCCAAAACACCCCCCGCACCCTCCCCAAAACACCCCCCCGCACCCTCCCCCAAAACACCTCCCCGCACCCTCGCCCAAAACACCCCCCCGCACCTTCCCCCAAACACCCCCCCGCACCTCCCCCAAAACACCCCCCCGCACCCTCCCCAAAACACCCCCCCGCACCCTCCCCCAAAACACCCCCCCGCACCCTCCCCCAAAACACCCCCCGCACCCTCCCCCAAAACACACCCCCGCACCCTCCCCCAAAACACACCCAAATCACCCCCCCCGCACCCTCCCCCAAAACACACCCAAATCACCCCCCCGCACCCTCCCCCAAAACACACCCAAATCACCCTCCCCCAAAACACCCCCCGCACCCTCCCCCAAAACACCCCCCCGCACCCTCCCCCAAAACACCCCCCCGCACCCTCCCCCAAAACACCCCCCGCACCCTCCCCCAAAACACACCCAAAACACCCCCCCGCACCCTCCCCAAAACACACCAAAACACCCCCCCGCACCCTCCCCCAAAACACACCCAAAACACCCCCCCGCACCCTCCCCAAAACACACCCAAAACACCCCCCCGCACCCTCCCCCAAAACACACCCAAAACACCCCCCCGCACCCTCCCCAAAACACACCCAAAACACCCCCCCGCACCCTCCCCCAAAACACACCCAAAACACCCCCCCGCACCCTCCCCAAAACACACCCAAAACACCCCCCGCACCCTCCCCCAAACACACCAAAACACCCCCCCGCACCCTCCCCCAAAACACACCCAAAACACCCCCCCGCACCCTCCCCCAAAACACACCCAAAACACCCCCCCGCACCCTCCCCCAAAACACACCCAAAACACCCCCCCGCACCCTCCCCCAAAACACACACCCAAAACACCCCCCCGCACCCTCCCCCAAAACACACCCAAAACACCCCCCCGCACCCTCCCCCAAAACACACCCAAAACACCCCCCCGCACCCTCCCCCAAAACACACCCAAAACACCCCCCGCACCCTCCCCCAAAACACACCTAAAACACCCCCCCGCACCCTCCCCCAAAACACACCCAAAACACCCCCCGCACCCTCCCCCAAAACACACCCAAAACACCCCCCCGCACCCTCCCCAAAACACACCCAAAACACCCCCCCGCACCCTCCCCCAAAACACACCCAAAACACCCCCCCGCACCCTCCCCCAAAACACACCCAAAACACCCCCCCGCACCCTCCCCCAAAACACACCCAAAACACCCCCCCGCACCCTCCCCCCAAAACACCCCCCGCACCCTCCCCCAAAACACCCCCAAAACACCCCCCCGCACCCTCCCCCAAAACACACCCAAAACACCCCCCCGCACCCTCCCCCAAAACACACCCAAAACACCCCCCCGCACCCTCCCCCAAAACACACCCAAAACACCCCCCCGCACCCTCCCCCAAAACACACCCAAAACACCCCCCGCACCCTCCCCCAAAACACACCCAAAACACCCCCCCGCACCCTCCCCCAAAACACACCCAAAACACCACCCCGCACCCTCCCCCAAAACACACCCAAAACACCCCTCCGCACCCTCCCCCAAAACACACCCAAAACACCCACCCGCACCCTTCCCCAAAACACACCCCACACACACCCCCCTAAAACACACCCCCACCCACACATGCCCGAAACACACCTGCAAAACACACCCACCCACACCCCCCCAAAACACACACCCACCCACACAAAACACCCCCCACACATAACCCCCTCATACCCCACACATAAACCCACACCCCCCCGCACCCTCCCCCAAAACACACCCAAAACACCCCCCGCACCCTCCCCCAAAACACACCCAAAACACCCCCCCGCACCCTCCCCCAAAACACACCCAAAACACCCCCCCGCACCCTCCCCCAAAACACACCCAAAACACCCCCCCGCACCCTCCCCCAAAACACACCCAAAACACCCCCCCGCACCCTCCCCCAAACACACCCAAAACACCCCCCCGCACCCTCCCCCAAAACACACCCAAAACACCCCCCGCACCCTCCCCCAAAACACACCCAAAACACCCCCCCGCACCCTCCCCAAAACACACCCAAAACACCCCCCCGCACCCTCCCCCAAAACACACCCCCCGCACCCTCCCCCAAAACACACCCAAAACACCCCCCCCGCACCCTCCCCCAAAACACACCCCCGCACCCTCCCCCAAAACACACGCAAAACACCCCCCCGCACCCTCCCCCAAAACACACCCAAAACACCCCCCCGCACCCTCCCCCAAAACACACCCAAAACACCCCCCCGCACCCTCCCCCAAAACATACTCAAAACACCCCCCCGCACCCTCCCCCAAAACACACCCAAAACACCCCCCCGCACCCTCCCCCAAAACACACCCAAAACACCCCCCCGCACCCTCCCCCAAAACACACCCAAAACACCCCCCCGCACCCTCCCCCAAAACACACCCAAAACACCCCCCCCCGCACCCTCCCCCAAAACACACCCAAAACACCCCCCCCGCACCCTCCCCCAAAACACACCCCCGCACCCTCCCCCAAAACACACGCAAAACACCCCCCCGCACCCTCCCCCAAAACACACCCAAAACACCCCCCCCGCACCCTCCCCCAAAACACACCCAAAACACCCCCCCCGCACCCTCCCCCAAAACACACCCAAAACACCCCCCCCGCACCCTCCCCCAAAACACACCCCCGCACCCTCCCCCAAAACACACGCAAAACACCCCCCCGCACCCTCCCCCAAAACACACCCAAAACACCCCCCCGCACCCTCCCCCAAAACACACCCAAAACACCCCCCCGCACCCTCCCCCAAAACACACCCAAAACACCCCCCCGCACCCTCCCCCAAAACACACCCAAAACACCCCCCCGCACCCTCCCCCAAAACATACCCAAAACACCCCCCCGCACCCTCCCCCAAAACACACCCAAAACACCCCCCCGCACCCTCCCCCAAAACACACCCAAAACACCCCCCCGCACCCTCCCCCAAAACACACCCAAAACACCCCCCCGCACCCTCCCCCAAAACACACCCAAAACACCCCCCCGCACCCTCCCCCAAAACACACCCAAAACACCCCCCCGCACCCTCCCCCAAAACACACCCAAAACACCCCCCCGCACCCTCCCCCAAAACACACCCAAAACACCCCCCCGCACCCTCCCCCAAAACACACCCAAAACACCCCCCGCACCCTCCCCCAAAACACACCCAAAACACCCCCCCGCACCCTCCCCCAAAACACCCCCCCGCACCCTCCCCCAAAACACCCCCCCGCACCCTCCCCCAAAACACCCCCCCGCACCCTCCCCCAAAACACCCCCCCCGCACCCTCCCCCAAAACACCCCCCCCGCACCCTCCCCCAAAACACCCCCCCGCACCCTCCCCCAAAACACCCCCCCGCACCCTCCCCCAAAACACCCCCCCGCACCCTCCCCCAAAACACCCCCCCGCACCCTCCCCCAAAACACCCCCCCGCACCCTCCCCCAAAACACCCCCCCGCACCCTCCCCCAAAAACACCCCCCCGCACCCTCCCCCAAAACACCCCCCCGCACCCTCCCCCAAAACACCCCCCCGCACCCTCCCCCAAAACACCCCCCCGCACCCTCCCCCAAAACACCCCCCCGCACCCTCCCCCAAAACACCCCCCCGCACCCTCCCCCAAAACACCCCCCCGCACCCTCCCCCAAAACACCCCCCCGCACCCTCCCCCAAAACACCCCCCCGCACCCTCCCCCAAAACACCGCCCCGCACCCTCCCCCAAAACACCGCCCCGCACCCTCCCCCAAAACACACCCAAAACACCGCCCCGCACCCTCCCCCAAAACACACCCAAAACACCGCCCCGCACCCTGCCCCAAAACACACCCAAAACACCGCCCCGCACCCTCCCCCAAAACACACCCAAAACACCCCCCCGCACCCTCCCCCAAAACACACCCAAAACACCCCCCCGCACCCTCCCCCAAAACACACCCAAAACACCCCCCCGCACCCTCCCCCAAAACACCCCCCCGCACCCTCCCCCAAAACACACCCAAAACACCCCCACGCACCCTCCCCCAAAACACCCCCCCGCACCCTCCCCCAAAACAGCCCCCCGCACTCTCCCCCAAAACACTCCCCCGCACCCGCCCCCAAAACACACCCAAAACACCCCCCCGCACCCTCCCCCAAAACACCCCCCCGCACCCTCCCCCAAAACACCCCCCCGCACCCTCCCCCAAAACACCCCCCCGCACCCTCCCCCAAAACACCCCCCCCGCACCCTCCCCCAAAACACCCCCCCCGCACCCTCCCCCAAAACACCCCCCCGCACCCTCCCCCAAAACACCCCCCCGCACCCTCCCCCAAAACACCCCCCCGCACCCTCCCCCAAAACACCCCCCCGCACCCTCCCCCAAAACACCCCCCCGCACCCTCCCCCAAAACACCCCCCCGCACCCTCCCCCAAAACACCCCCCCGCACCCTCCCCCAAAACACCCCCCCGCACCCTCCCCCAAAACACCCCCCCGCACCCTCCCCCAAAACACCCCCCCGCACCCTCCCCCAAAACACCCCCCCGCACCCTCCCCCAAAACACCCCCCCGCACCCTCCCCCAAAACACCCCCCCGCACCCTCCCCCAAAACACCCCCCCGCACCCTCCCCCAAAACACCGCCCCGCACCCTCCCCCAAAACACACCCAAAACACCGCCCCGCACCCTCCCCCAAAACACACCCAAAACACCGCCCCGCACCCTCCCCCAAAACACACCCAAAACACCGCCCCGCACCCTCCCCCAAAACACACCCAAAACACCCCCCCGCACCCTCCCCCAAAACACACCCAAAACACCCCCCCGCACCCTCCCCCAAAACACACCCAAAACACCCCCCCGCACCCTCCCCCAAAACACACCCAAAACACCCCCCCGCACCCTCCCCCAAAACACCCCCCCGCACCCTCCCCCAAAACACACCCAAAACACCCCCACGCACCCTCCCCCAAAACACCCCCCCGCAAACTCCCCCAAAACAGCCCCCCGCACTCTCCCCCAAAACACTCCCCCGCACCCTCCCCCAAAACACACCCAAAACACCCCCCCCGCACCCTCCCCCAAAACACACCCAAAACACCCCCCCGCACCCTCCCCCAAAACACACCCAAAACACCCCCCCGCACCCTCCCCCAAAACACACCCAAAACACCCCCCCGCACCCTCCCCCAAAACACACCCAAAACACCCCCCCGCACCCTCCCCCAAAACACACCCAAAACACCCCCCCGCACCCTCCCCCAAAACACACCCAAAACACCCCCCCGCACCCTCCCCCAAAACACACCCAAAACACCCCCCCGCACCCTCCCCCAAAACACACCCAAAACACCCCCCCGCACCCTCCCCCAAAACACACCCAAAACACCCCCCCGCACCCTCCCCCAAAACACACCCAAAACACCCCCCCGCACCCTCCCCCAAAACACACCCAAAACACCCCCCCGCACCCTCCCCCAAAACACACCCAAAACACCCCCCCGCACCCTCCCCCAAAACACACCCAAAACACCCCCCCGCACCCTCCCCCAAAACACACCCAAAACACCCCCCCGCACCCTCCCCCAAAACACACCCAAAACACCCCCCCGCACCCTCCCCCAAAACACACCCAAAACACCCCCCCGCACCCACCCCCAAAACACCCCCCCGCACCCTCCCCCAAAACACCCCCCCGCACCCTCCCCCAAAACAGCCCCCCGCACCCTCCCCCAAAACAGCCC
This sequence comes from Chiloscyllium plagiosum, assembly GCF_037043375.1. Classification (NCBI taxonomy): domain Eukaryota; kingdom Metazoa; phylum Chordata; class Chondrichthyes; order Orectolobiformes; family Hemiscylliidae; genus Chiloscyllium; species Chiloscyllium plagiosum. The sequence continues at coordinate 42,955,986 of NW_028270169.1, forward strand.
CCCGCACCCTCCCCCAAAACAGCCCCCCGCGCCCTCCCCCAAAACACACCCAAAACACCCCCCCGCGCCCTCCCCCAAAACACACCCAAAACACCCCCCCGCGCCCTCCCCCAAAACACACCCAATACACCCCCCCGCGCCCTCCCTCAAAACACACCCAATACACCCCCCCGCGCCCTCCCCCAAAACACACCCAAAACACCCCCCCGCGCCCTCCCCCAAAACACACCCAAAACACCACCCCGCGCCCTCCCCCAAAACACACCCCCGCACCCTCCCCCAAAACACACCCCCGCACCCTCCCCCAAAACACACCCCCGCACCCTCCCCCAAAACACCCCCCCGCACCCTCCCCCAAAACACCCCCCCGCACCCTCCCCCAAAACACCCCCCGCACCCTCCCCCAAAACACCCCCCGCACCCTCCCCCAAAACACCCCCCGCACCCACACCCAAAACACCCCCCCGCACCCACACCCAAAACACCCCCCGCACCCACACCCAAAACACCCCCCCGCACCCACACCCAAAACACCCCCCGCACCCACACCCAAAACACCCCCCCGCACCCACACCCAAAACACCCCCCCGCACCCTCCCCCAAAACACACCCAAAACACCCCCCCGCACCCTCCCCCAAAACACACCCAAAACACCCCCCCGCACCCTCCCCCAAAACACACCCAAAACACCCCCCCGCACCCTCCCCCAAAACACACCCAAAACACCCCCCCGCACCCTCCCCCAAAACACACCCAAAACACCCCCCCGCACCCTCCCCCAAAACACACCCAAAACACCCCCCCGCACCCTCCCCCAAAACACACCCAAAACACCCCCCCGCACCCTCCCCCAAAACACACCCAAAACACACCCCCCGCACCCTCCCCCAAAACACACCCAAAACACACCCCCCGCACCCTCCCCCAAAACACACCCAAAACACCCCCCCGCACCCTCCCCCAAAACACACCCAAAACACCCCCCCGCACCCTCCCCCAAAACACACCCAAAACACCCCCCCGCACCCTCCCCCAAAACACACCCAAAACACCCCCCCGCACCCTCCCCCAAAACACACCCAAAACACCCCCCCGCACCCTCCCCCAAAACACACCCAAAACACCCCCCCGCACCCTCCCCCAAAACACACCCAAAACACCCCCCCGCACCCTCCCCCAAAACACACCCAAAACACCCCCCCGCACCCTCCCCCAAAACACACCCAAAACACCCCCCCGCACCCTCCCCCAAAACACACCCAAAACACCCCCCCGCACCCTCCCCCAAAACACACCCAAAACACCCCCCCGCACCTTCCCCCAAAACACACCCAAAACAGCCCCCCGCACCCTCCCCCAAAACACACCCAAAACACCCCCCCGCACCCACCCCCAAAACACCCCCCCGCACCCTCCCCCAAAACAGCCCCCCGCGCCCTCCCCCAAAACACACCCAAAACACCCCCCCGCGCCCTCCCCCAAAACACACCCAAAACACCCCCCCGCGCCCTCCCCCAAAACACACCCAATACACCCCCCCGCGCCCTCCCTCAAAACACACCCAAAACACCCCCCCGCGCCCTCCCCCAAAACACACCCAAAACACCCCCCCGCGCCCTCCACCAAAACACACCCAAAACACCACCCCGCGCCCTCCCCCAAAACACACCCCCGCACCCTCCCCCAAAACACACCCCCGCGCCCTCCCCCAAAACACCCCCCCGCACCCTCCCCCAAAACACCCCCCGCACCCTCCCCCAAAACACCCCCCGCACCCTCCCCCAAAACACCCCCCGCACCCTCCCCCAAAACACCCCCTGCACCCACACCCAAAACACCCCCCCGCACCCACACCCAAAACACCCCCCGCACCCACACCCAAAACACCCCCCCGCACCCTCCCCCAAAACACACCCAAAACACCCCCCCGCACCCTCCCCCAAAACACACCCAAAACACCCCCCCGCACCCTCCCCCAAAACACACCCAAAACACCCCCCCGCACCCTCCCCCAAAACACACCCAAAACACCCCCCCGCACCCTCCCCCAAAACACACCCAAAACACCCCCCCGCACCCTCCCCCAAAACACACCCAAAACACCCCCCCGCACCCTCCCCCAAAACACACCCAAAACACCCCCCCGCACCCTCCCCCAAAACACACCCAAAACACCCCCCCGCACCCTCCCCCAAAACACACCCAAAACACCCCCCCGCACCCTCCCCCAAAACACACCCAAAACACCCCCCCGCACCCTCCCCCAAAACACACCCAAAACACCCCCCCGCACCCTCCCCCAAAACACACCCAAAACACCCCCCCGCACCCTCCCCCAAAACACACCCAAAACACCCCCCCGCACCCTCCCCCAAAACACACCCAAAACACCCCCCCGCACCCTCCCCCAAAACACACCCAAAACACCCCCCCGCACCCTCCCCCAAAACACACCCAAAACACCCCCCCGCACCCTCCCCCAAAACACACCCAAAACACCCCCCCGCACCCTCCCCCAAAACACACCCAAAACACCCCCCCGCACCCTCCCCCAAAACACACCCAAAACACCCCCCCGCACCCTCCCCCAAAACACACCCAAAACACCCCCCCGCACCCTCCCCCAAAACACACCCAAAACACCCCCCCGCACCCTCCCCCAAAACACACCCAAAACACCCCCCCGCACCCTCCCCCAAAACACACCCAAAACACCCCCCCGCACCCTCCCCCAAAACACACCCAAAACACCCCCCCGCACCCTCCCCCAAAACACACCCAAAACACCCCCCCGCACCCTCCCCCAAAACACACCCAAAACACCCCCCCGCACCCTCCCCCAAAACACACCCAAAACACCCCCCCGCACCCTCCCCCAAAACACACCCAAAACACCCCCCCGCACCCTCCCCCAAAACACACCCAAAACACCCCCCCGCACCCTCCCCCAAAACACACCCAAAACACCCCCCCGCACCCTCCCCCAAAACACACCCAAAACACCCCCCCGCACCCTCCCCCAAAACACACCCAAAACACCCCCCCGCACCCTCCCCCAAAACACACCCAAAACACCCCCCCGCACCCTCCCCCAAAACACACCCAAAACACCCCCCCGCACCCTCCCCCAAAACACACCCAAAACACCCCCCCGCACCCTCCCCCAAAACACACCCAAAACACCCCCCCGCACCCTCCCCCAAAACACACCCAAAACACCCCCCCGCACCCTCCCCCAAAACACACCCAAAACACCCCCCCGCACCCTCCCCCAAAACACACCCAAAACACCCCCCCGCACCCTCCCCCAAAACACACACAAAACACCCCCCCGCACCCTCCCCCAAAACACCCCCCCCGCACCCTCCCCCAAAACACCCCCCCCGCACCCTCCCCCAAAACACCCCCCCGCACCCTCCCCCAAAACACCCCCCCGCACCCTCCCCCAAAACACCCCCCCGCACCCTCCCCCAAAACACCCCCCCGCACCCTCCCCCAAAACACCCCCCCGCACCCTCCCCCAAAACACCCCCCCGCACCCTCCCCCAAAACACCCCCCCGCACCCTCCCCCAAAACACACCCAAAACACCCCCCCGCACCCTCCCCCAAAACACACCCCCCGCACCCTCCCCCAAAACACCCCCCCGCACCCTCCCCCAAAACACCCCCCCGCACCCTCCCCCAAAACACCCCCCCGCACCCTCCCCCAAAACACCCCCCCGCACCCTCCCCCAAAACACCCCCGCACCCTCCCCCAAAACACCCCCGCACCCTCCCCCAAAACACCCCCGCACCCTCGCCCAAAACACACCCAAAACACCCCCCGCACCCTCCCCCAAAACACACCCAAAACACCCCCCCGCACCCTCCCCCAAAACACACCCAAAACACCCCCCCGCACCCTCCCCCAAAACACACCCAAAACACCCCCCCGCACCCTCCCCCAAAACACACCCAAAACACCCCCCCGCACCCTGCCCAAAACACACCCAAAACACCCCCCCGCACCCTCCCCCAAAACACACCCAAAACACCCCCCCGCACCCTCCCCCAAAACACACCCAAAACACCCCCCGCACCCTCCCCCAAAACACACCCAAAACACCCCCCCGCACCCACACCCAAAACACCCCCCCGCACCCTCCCCCAAAACACCCCCCCCGCACCCTCCCCCAAAACACACCCCCGCACCCTCCCCCAAAACACCCCCCCGCACCCTCCCCCAAAACACCCCCCCGCACCCTCCCCCAAAACACCCCCCCGCACCCTCCCCCAAAACACCCCCCCGCACCCTCCCCCAAAACACCCCCCCGCACCCTCCCCCAAAACACACCCAAAACACCCCCCCGCACCCTCCCCCAAAACACACCCCCCGCACCCTCCCCCAAAACACCCCCCCGCACCCTCCCCCAAAACACCCCCCCGCACCCTCCCCCAAAACACCCCCCCGCACCCTCCCCCAAAACACCCCCGCACCCTCCCCCAAAACACACCCAAAACACCCCCCGCACCCTCCCCCAAAACACACCCAAAACACCCCCCCGCACCCTCCCCCAAAACACCCCCCCGCACCCTCCCCCAAAACACCCCCCCGCACCCTCCCCCAAAACACCCCCCCGCACCCTCCCCCAAAACACCCCCCCGCACCCTCCCCCAAAACACCCCCCCGCACCCTCCCCCAAAACACCCCCCCGCACCCTCCCCCAAAACACCCCCCCGCACCCTCCCCCAAAACACACCCAAAACACCCCCCCGCACCCTCCCCCAAAACACACCCAAAACACCCCCCCGCACCCTCCCCCAAAACACCCCCCCGCACCCTCCCCCAAAACACCCCCCCGCACCCTCCCCCAAAACACCCCCCCGCACCCTCCCCCAAAACACCCCCCCGCACCCTCCCCCAAAACACCCCCCCGCACCCTCCCCCAAAACACCCCCCCGCACCCTCCCCCAAAACACCCCCCCGCACCCTCCCCCAAAACACCCCCCCGCACCCTCCCCCAAAACACCCCCCCGCACCCTCCCCCAAAACACCCCCCCGCACCCTCCCCCAAAACACCCCCCCGCACCCTCCCCCAAAACACCCCCCCGCACCCTCCCCCAAAACACCCCCCCGCACCCTCCCCCAAAACACCCCCCCGCACCCTCCCCCAAAACACACCCAAAACACCCCCCGCACCCTCCCCCAAAACACACCCAAAACACCCCCCCGCACCCTCCCCCAAAACACACCCAAAACACCCCCCCGCACCCTCCCCCAAAACACACGCAAAACACCCCCCCGCACCCTCCCCCAAAACACACGCAAAACACCCCCCCGCACCCTCCCCCAAAACACACGCAAAACACCCCCCCGCACCCTCCCCCAAAACACCCCCCCGCACCCTCCCCCAAAACACCCCCCCGCACCCTCCCCCAAAACACCCCCCCGCACCCTCCCCCAAAACACCCCCCCGCACCCTCCCCCAAAACACCCCCCCGCACCCTCCCCCAAAACACCCCCCCGCACCCTCCCCCAAAACACCCCCCCGCACCCTCCCCCAAAACACCCCCCCGCACCCTCCCCCAAAACACCCCCCCGCACCCTCCCCCAAAACACCCCCCGCAACCTCCCCCAAAACACCCCCCCGCACCCTCCCCCAAAACACCCCCCCGCACCCTCCCCCAAAACACCCCCCCGCACCCTCCCCCAAAACACCCCCCCGCACCCTCCCCCAAAACACCCCCGCACCCTCCCCCAAAACACCCCCGCACCCTCCCCCAAAACACCCCCGCACCCTCGCCCAAAACACACCCAAAACACCCCCCGCACCCTCCCCCAAAACACACCCAAAACACCCCCCCGCACCCTCCCCCAAAACACACCCAAAACACCCCCCCGCACCCTCCCCCAAAACACACCCAAAACACCCCCCCGCACCCTCCCCCAAAACACACCCAAAACACCCCCCCGCACCCTCCCCCAAAACACACCCAAAACACCCCCCCGCACCCTCCCCCAAAACACACCCAAAACACCCCCCCGCACCCTCCCCCAAAACACACCCAAAACACCCCCCCGCACCCTCCCCCAAAACACACCCAAAACACCCCCCGCACCCTCCCCCAAAACACCCCCCCGCACCCTCCCCCAAAACACCCCCCCCGCACCCTCCCCCAAAACACACCCCCGCACCCTCCCCCAAAACACACCCCCGCACCCTCCCCCAAAACACCCCCCCGCACCCTCCCCCAAAACACCCCCCCGCACCCTCCCCCAAAACACCCCCCCGCACCCTCCCCCAAAACACCCCCCCGCACCCTCCCCCAAAACACACCCAAAACACCCCCCCGCACCCTCCCCCAAAACACACCCCCCGCACCCTCCCCCAAAACACCCCCCCGCACCCTCCCCCAAAACACCCCCCCGCACCCTCCCCCAAAACACCCCCCCGCACCCTCCCCCAAAACACCCCCGCACCCTCCCCCAAAACACACCCAAAACACCCCCCGCACCCTCCCCCAAAACACACCCAAAACACCCCCCCGCACCCTCCCCCAAAACACACCCAAAACACCCCCCCGCACCCTCCCCCAAAACACACCCAAAACACCCCCCCGCACCCTCCCCCAAAACACCCCCCCGCACCCTCCCCCAAAACACCCCCCCGCACCCTCCCCCAAAACACCCCCCCGCACCCTCCCCCAAAACACCCCCCCGCACCCTCCCCCAAAACACCCCCCCGCACCCTCCCCCAAAACACCCCCCCGCACCCTCCCCCAAAACACACCCAAAACACCCCCCCGCACCCTCCCCCAAAACACACCCAAAACACCCCCCCGCACCCTCCCCCAAAACACCCCCCCGCACCCTCCCCCAAAACACCCCCCCGCACCCTCCCCCAAAACACCCCCCCGCACCCTCCCCCAAAACACCCCCCCGCACCCTCCCCCAAAACACCCCCCCGCACCCTCCCCCAAAACACCCCCCCGCACCCTCCCCCAAAACACCCCCCCGCACCCTCCCCCAAAACACCCCCCCGCACCCTCCCCCAAAACACCCCCCCGCACCCTCCCCCAAAACACCCCCCCGCACCCTCCCCCAAAACACCCCCCCGCACCCTCCCCCAAAACACACCCAAAACACCCCCCGCACCCTCCCCCAAAACACACCCAAAACACCCCCCCGCACCCTCCCCCAAAACACACCCAAAACACCCCCCCGCACCCTCCCCCAAAACACACGCAAAACACCCCCCCGCACCCTCCCCCAAAACACACGCAAAACACCCCCCCGCACCCTCCCCCAAAACACACGCAAAACACCCCCCCGCACCCTCCCCCAAAACACACGCAAAACACCCCCCCCGCACCCTCCCCCAAAACACACGCAAAACACCCCCCCGCACCCTCCCCCAAAACACCCCCCCGCACCCTCCCCCAAAACACCCCCCCGCACCCTCCCCCAAAACACCCCCCCGCACCCTCCCCCAAAACACCCCCCCGCACCCTCCCCCAAAACACCCCCCCGCACCCTCCCCCAAAACACCCCCCCGCACCCTCCCCCAAAACACCCCCCCGCACCCTCCCCCAAAACACCCCCCCGCACCCTCCCCCAAAACACCCCCCCCGCACCCTCCCCCAAAACACCCCCCCGCACCCTCCCCCAAAACACCCCCCCGCACCCTCCCCCAAAACACCCCCCCGCACCCTCCCCCAAAACACCCCCCCGCACCCTCCCCCAAAACACCCCCCCGCACCCTCCCCCAAAACACCCCCCCGCACCCTCCCCCAAAACACCCCCCCGCACCCTCCCCCAAAACACCCCCCCGCACCCTCCCCCAAAACACCCCCCCGCACCCTCCCCCAAAACACCCCCCCGCACCCTCCCCCAAAACACCCCCCCGCACCCTCCCCCAAAACACCCCCCCGCACCCTCCCCCAAAACACCCCCCCGCACCCTCCCCCAAAACACCCCCCCGCACCCTCCCCCAAAACACCCCCCCGCACCCTCCCCCAAAACACCCCCCCGCACCCTCCCCCAAAACACCCCCCCGCACCCTCCCCCAAAACACCCCCCCGCACCCTCCCCTAAAACACACCCAAAACACCGCCCCGCACCCTCCCCCAAAACACACCCAAAACACCGCCCCGCACCCTCCCCCAAAACACAGCCAAAACACCGCCCCGCACCCTCCCCCAAAACACACCCAAAACACCCCCCCGCACCCTCCCCCAAAACACACCCAAAACACCCCCCCGCACCCTCCCCCAAAACACACCCAAAACACCCCCCCGCACCCTCCCCCAAAACACACCCAAAACACCCCCCCGCACCCTCCCCCAAAACACACCCAAAACACCCCCCCGCACCCTCCCCCAAAACACCCCCCCGCACCCTCCCCCAAAACACACCCAAAACACCCCCACGCACCCTCCCCCAAAACACCCCCCCGCACCCTCCCCCAAAACAGCCCCCCGCACCCTCCCCCAAAACACCCCCCCGCACCCTCCCCCAAAACACCCCCCCGCACCCTCCCCCAAAACACATCCAAAACACCCGCCCGCACCCTCCCCCAAAACACACCCAAAACACCACCCCGCACCCTCCCCCAAAACACACCCAAAACACCCCCCCGCACCCTCCCCCAAAACACACCCAAAACACCCCCCCGCACCCTCCCCCAAGACACACCCAAAACACCCCCCCGCACCCTCCCCCAAAACACACCCAAAACACCCCCCCGCACCCACCCCCAAAACACCCCCCCGCACCCTCCCCCAAAACACCCCCCCCGCACCCTCCCCCAAAACAGCCCCCCGCACCCTCCCCCAAAACAGCCCCCCGCACCCTCCCCCAAAACACCTCCCCGCGCCCTCCCCCAAAACACACCCAAAACACCCCCCCGCGCCCTCCCCCAAAACACACCAAAACACCCCCCCGCGCCCTCCCCCAAAACACACCCAAAACACCCCCCCGCGCCCTCCCCAAAACACACCCAAAACACCCCCCCGCGCCCTCCCCAAAACACACCCAAAACACCCCCCCGCGCCCTCCCCCGAAACACACCCAAAACACCCCCCCGCGCCCTCCCCCAAAACACACCCCCGCACCCTCCCCCAAAACACACCCCCGCACCCTCCCCCAAAACACACCCCCGCACCCTCCCCCAAAACACACCCCCGCACCCTCCCCCAAAACACACCCCCGCACCCTCCCCCAAAACACACCCCCGCACCCTCCCCCAAAACACCCCCCCGCACCCTCCCCCGAAACACCCCCCCGCACCCTCCCCCGAAACACCCCCCCGCACCCTCCCCCGAAACCCCCCCCCCGCACCCTCCCCCGAAACCCCCCCCCGCACCCTCCCCCAAAACACCCCCCCGCACCCTCCCCCAAAACACCCCCCCGCACCCTCCCCCAAAACACCCCCCCGCACCCTCCCCCAAAACACCCCCCCGCACCCTCCCCCAAAACACCCCCCCGCACCCTCCCCCAAAACACCCCCCCGCACCCTCCCCCAAAACACACCCAAAACACCCCCCGCACCCTCCCCCAAAACACCCCCCGCACCCTCCCCCAAAACACACCCAAAACACCCCCCGCACCCTCCCCCAAAACACCCCCCGCACCCTCCCCCAAAACACCCCCCGCACCCTCCCCCAAAACACCCCCCGCACCCTCCCCCAAAACACACCCAAAACACCCCCCCGCACCCTCCCCCAAAACACACCCAAAACACCCCCCCGCACCCTCCCCCAAAACACACCCAAAACACCCCCCCGCACCCTCCCCCAAAACACACCCAAAACACCCCCCCGCACCCTCCCCCAAAACACACCCAAAACACCCCCCCGCACCCTCCCCCAAAACACACCCAAAACACGGCCCCGCACCCTCCCCCAAAACACACCCAAAACACCGCCCCGCACCCTCCCCCAAAACACACCCAAAACACCGCCCCGCACCCTCCGCCAAAACACACCCAAAACACCCCCCCGCACCCTCCCCCAAAACACACCCAAAACACCCCCCCGCACCCTCCCCCAAAACACACCCAAAACACCCCCCCCGCACCCTCCCCCAAAACACCCCCCCGCACCCTCCCCCAAAACACACCGAAATCACCCCCCCGCACCCTCCCCCAAAACACCCCCCCCGCACCCTCCCCCAAAACACACCCAAAACACCCCCCCGCACCCTCCCCCAAAACACACCCAAAACACCCCCCCGCACCCTCCCCCAAAACACACCCAAAACACCCCCCCGCACCCTCCCCCAAAACACACCCAAAACACCCCCCCGCACCCTCCCCCAAAACACACCCAAAACACCCCCCCCGCACCCTCCCCCAAAACACCCCCCCGCACCCTCCCCCAAAACACACCGAAATCACCCCCCCGCACCCTCCCCCAAAACACCCCCCCCGCACCCTCCCCCAAAACACACCCAAAACACCCCCCCGCACCCTCCCCCAAAACACACCCAAAACACCCCCCCGCACCCTCCCCCAAAACACACCCAAAACACCCCCCCGCACCCTCCCCCAAAACACACCCAAAACACCCCCCCGCACCCTCCCCCAAAACACACCCAAAACACCCCCCCGCACCCTCCCCCAAAACACACCCAAAACACCCCCCCGCACCCTCCCCCAAAACACACCCAAAACACCCCCCCGCACCCTCCCCCAAAACACACCCAAAACACCCCCCCTGCACCCTCCCCCAAAACACACCCAAAACACCCCCCCGCACCCTCCCCCAAAACACACCCAAAACACCCCCCCGCACCCTCCCCCAAAACACACCCAAAACACCCCCCCGCACCCTCCCCCAAAACACACCCAAAACACCCCCCCGCACCCTCCCCCAAAACACACCCAAAACACCCCCCCGCACCCTCCCCCAAAACACACCCAAAACACCCCCCCGCACCCTCCCCCAAAACACACCCAAAACACCCCCCCGCACCCTCCCCCAAAACACACCCAAAACACCCCCCCGCACCCTCCCCCAAAACACCCCCCCGCACCCTCCCCCAAAACACACCCAAAACACCCCCCGCACCCTCCCCCAAAACACACCCAAAACACCCCCCCGCACCCTCCCCCAAAACACACCCAAAACACCCCCCCGCACCCTCCCCCAAAACACCCCCCCGCACCCTCCCCCAAAACACCCCCCCGCACCCTCCCCCAAAACACCCCCCCGCACCCTCCCCCAAAACACCCCCCCGCACCCTCCCCCAAAACAGCCCCCCGCACCCTCCCCCAAAACACCCCCCCGCACCCTCCCCCAAAACAGCCCCCCGCACCCTCCCCCAAAACAGCCCCCCGCACCCTCCCCCAAAACACCCCCCCGCACACTCCCCCAAAACACACCCAAAACACCCCCCCGCGCCCTCCCCCAAAACACACCCAAAACACCCCCCCGCGCCCTCCCCCAAAACACACCCAAAACACCCCCCGCGCCCTCCCCCAAAACACACCCAAAACACCCCCCCGCGCCCTCCCCCAAAACACCCCCCTCACCCTCCCCCAAAACACCCCCACGCACCCTCCCCCAAAACAGCCCCCCGCACCCTCCCCCAAAACAGCCCCCCGCACCCTCCCCCAAAACAGCCCCCCGCACCCTCCCCCAAAACAGCCCCCCGCACCCTCCCCCAAAACAGCCCCCCGCACCCTCCCCCAAAACACACCCAAAACACCCCCCCGCACCCTCCCCCAAAACACACCCAAAACACCCCCCCGCGCCCTCCCCCAAAACACACCCAAAACACCCCCCCGCGCCCTCCCCCAAAACACACCCAAAACACCCCCCCGCGCCCTCCCCCAAAACACACCCAAAACACCCCCCCGCGCCCTCCCCCAAAACACACCCCCGCACCCTCCCCCAAAACACACCCCCGCACCCTCCCCCAAAACACACCCCCGCACCCTCCCCCAAAACACCCCCCCGCACCCTCCCCCAAAACACACCCCCGCACCCTCCCCCAAAACACCCCCCCGCACCCTCCCCCAAAACACACCCCCGCACCCTCCCCCAAAACACCCCCCCGCACCCTCCCCCAAAACACCCCCCCGCACCCTCCCCCAAAACACCCCCCCGCACCCTCCCCCAAAACACCCCCCCGCACCCTCCCCCAAAACACCCCCCCGCACCCTCCCCCAAAACACCCCCCCGCACCCTCCCCCAAAACACCCCCCCGCACCCTCCCCCAAAACACCCCCCCGCACCCTCCCCAAAACACCCCCCCGCACCCTCCCCCAAAACACCCCCCGCACCCTCCCCCAAAACACACCCAAAACACCCTCCCCCAAAACACACCCAAAACACCCCCCGCACCCTCCCCCAAAACACCCCCGGCACCCTCCCCCAAAACACCCCCCGCACCCTCCCCCAAAACAGCCCCCCGCACCCTCCCCCAAAACAGCCCCCCGCACCCTCCCCCAAAACACCCCCCCGCACCCTCCCCCAAAACAGCCCCCCGCACCCTCCCCCAAAACAGCCCCCCGCACCCTCCCCCAAAACACCCCCCCGCACACTCCCCCAAAACACACCCAAAACACCCCCCCACGCCCTCCCCCAAAACACACCCAAAACACCCCCCCGCGCCCTCCCCCAAAACACACCCAAAACACCCCCCCGCGCCCTCCCCCAAAACACACCCAAAACACCCCCCCGCGCCCTCCCCCAAAACACACCCAAAACACCCCCCCGCGCCCTCCCCCAAAACACCCCCCCGCACCCTCCCCCAAAACACCCCCACGCACCCTCCCCCAAAACAGCCCCCCGCACCCTCCCCCAAAACAGCCCCCCGCACCCTCCCCCAAAACACACCCAAAACAGCCCCCCGCACCCTCCCCCAAAACACACCCAAAACACCCCCCCGCACCCTCCCCCAAAACACCCCCCCGCGCCCTCCCCCAAAACACACCCAAAACACCCCCCCGCGCCCTCCCCCAAAACACACCCAAAACACCCCCCCGCGCCCTCCCCCAAAACACACCCCCGCACCCTCCCCCAAAACACACCCCCGCACCCTCCCCCAAAACACCCCCCCGCACCCTCCCCCAAAACACACCCCCGCACCCTCCCCCAAAACACCCCCCCGCACCCTCCCCCAAAACACCCCCCCGCACCCTCCCCCAAAACACCCCCCCGCACCCTCCCCCAAAACACCCCCCCGCACCCTCCCCCAAAACACCCCCCGCACCCTCCCCCAAAACACACCCAAAACACCCTCCCCCAAAACACACCCAAAACACCCTCCCCCAAAACACACCCAAAACACCCCCCGCACCCTCCCCCAAAACACACCCAAAACACCCCCCGCACCCTCCCCCAAAACACACCCAAAACACCCCCCCGCACCCTCCCCCAAAACACACCCAAAACACCCCCCCGCACCCTCCCCCAAAACACACCCAAAACACCCCCCCGCACCCTCCCCCAAAACACACCCAAAACACCCCCCCGCACCCTCCCCCAAAACACACCCAAAACACCCCCCCGCACCCTCCCCCAAAACACACCCAAAACACCCCCCCGCACCCTCCCCCAAAACACACCCAAAACACCCCCCCGCACCCTCCCCCAAAACACACCCAAAACACCCCCCCGCACCCTCCCCCAAAACACACCCAAAACACCCCCCCGCACCCTCCCCCAAAACACACCCAAAACACCCCCCCGCACCCTCCCCCAAAACACACCCAAAACACCCCCCCGCACCCTCCCCCAAAACACACCCAAAACACCCCCCCGCACCCTCCCCCAAAACACACCCAAAACACCCCCCCGCACCCTCCCCCAAAACACACCCAAAACACCCCCCCGCACCCTCCCCCAAAACACACCCAAAACACCCCCCCGCACCCTCCCCCAAAACACACCCAAAACACCCCCCCGCACCCTCCCCCAAAACACACCCAAAACACCCCCCCGCACCCTCCCCCAAAACACACCCAAAACACCCCCCCGCACCCTCCCCCAAAACACACCCAAAACACCCCCCCGCACCCTCCCCCAAAACACACCCAAAACACCCCGCCGCACCCTCCCCCAAAACACACCCAAAACACCCCCCCGCACCCTCCCCCAAAACACACCCAAAACACCCCCCCGCACCCTCCCCCAAAACACACCCAAAACACCCCCCCGCACCCTCCCCCAAAACACACCCAAAACACCCCCCCGCACCCTCCCCCAAAACACACCCAAAACACCCCCCCGCACCCTCCCCCAAAACACACCCAAAACACCCCCCCGCACCCTCCCCCAAAACACACCCAAAACACCCCCCCGCACCCTCCCCAAAACACACCCAAAACACCCCCCCGCACCCTCCCCCAAAACACACCCAAAACACCCCCCCGCACCCTCCCCCAAAACACACCCAAAACACCCCCCCGCACCCTCCCCCAAAACACACCCAAAACACCCCCCCGCACCCTCCCCCAAAACACACCCAAAACACCCCCCCGCACCCTCCCCCAAAACACACCCAAAACACCCCCCCGCACCCTCCCCCAAAACACACCCAAAACACCCCCCCGCACCCTCCCCCAAAACACACCCAAAACACCACCCCGCACCCTCCCCCAAAACACACCCAAAACACCCCCCCGCACCCTCCCCCAAAACACACCCAAAACACCCCCCCGCACCCTCCCCCAAAACACACCCAAAACACCCCCCCGCACCCTCCCCCAAAACACACCCAAAACACCCCCCTGCACCCTCCCCCAAAACACACCCCCGCACCCTCCCCCAAAACACCCCCCCGCACCCTCCCCCAAAACACCCCCCCGCACCCTCCCCCAAAACACCCCCGCACCCTCCCCCAAAACACACCCAAAACACCCCCCCGCACCCTCCCCCAAAACACCCCCCCGCACCCTCCCCCAAAACACACCCAAAACACCCCCCCGCACCCTCCCCCAAAACACACCCAAAACACCCCCCCGCACCCTCCCCCAAAACACACCCAAAACACCCCCCCGCACCCTCCCCCAAAACACCCCCCCGCACCCTCCCCCAAAACACCCCCCCGCACCCTCCCCCAAAACACCCCCCCGCACCCTCCGCCAAAACACCCCCCCGCACCCTCCCCCAAAACACCCCCCCGCACCCTCCCCCAAAACACCCCCCCGCACCCTCCCCCAAAACACCCCCGCACCCTCCCCCAAAACACACCCGAAACACACCCCCGCACCCTCCCCCAAAACACCCCCGCACCCTCCCCCAAAACACACCCAAAACAGCCCCCCGCACCCTCCCCCAAAACACACCCAAAACACCCCCCCGCACCCTCCCCCAAAACACACCCAAAACACCCCCCCGCACCCTCCCCCAAAACACACCCAAAACACCCCCCCGCACCCTCCCCCAAAACACACCCAAAACACCCCCCCGCACCCTCCCCCAAAACACACCCAAAACACCCCCCCGCACCCTCCCCCAAAACACACCCAAAACACCCCCCCGCACCCTCCCCCAAAACACACCCAAAACACCCCCCCCAAAACACCCCCCCGCACCCTCCCCCAAAACACCCCCCCGCACCCTCCCCCAAAACACCCCCCCGCACCCTCCCCCAAAACACCCCCCCGCACCCTCCCCCAAAACACCCCCCCGCACCCTCCCCCAAAACACCCCCCCGCACCCTCCCCCAAAACACCCCCCCGCACCCTCCCCCAAAACACCCCCCCGCACGCTCCTCCAAAACACCCCCCCGCACCCTCCCCCAAAACACCCCCCCGCACCCTCCCCCAAAACACCCCCCCGCACCCTCCCCCAAAACACCCCCCCGCACCCTCCCCCAAAACACCCCCCCGCACCCTCCCCCAAAACACCCCCCCGCACCCTCCCCCAAAACACCCCCCCGCACCCTCCCCCAAAACACCCCCCCGCACCCTCCCCCAAAACACCCCCCCGCACCCTCCCCCAAAACACCCCCCCGCACCCTCCCCCAAAACACCCCCCCGCACCCTCCCCCAAAACACCCCCCCGCACCCTCCCCCAAAACACCCCCCCGCACCCTCCCCCAAAACACCCCCCCGCACCCTCCCAGAAAACACACCCAAAACACCCCCCCGCACCCTCCCCCAAAACACTCCCCCGCACACTCCTCCAAAACACCCCCCCGCACCCTCCCCCAAAACACACCCAAAACACCCCCCCGCACCCTCCCCCAAAACACACCCAAAACACCCCCCCGCACCCTCCCCCAAAACACACCCAAAACACCCCCCCGCACCCTCCCCCAAAACACACCCAAAACACCCCCCCGCACCCTCCCCCAAAACACACCCAAAACACCCCCCCGCACCCTCCCCCAAAACACACCCAAAACACCCCCCCGCACCCTCCCCCAAAACACACCCAAAACACCCCCCCGCACCCTCCCCCAAAACACACCCAAAACACCCCCCCGCACCCTCCCCCAAAACACACCCAAAACACCCCCCCGCACCCTCCCCCAAAACACACCCAAAACACCCCCCCGCACCCTCCCCCAAAACACACCCAAAACACCCCCCCGCACCCTCCCCCAAAACACACCCAAAACACCCCCCCGCACCCTCCCCCAAAACACACCCAAAACACCCCCCCGCACCCTCCCCCAAAACACACCCAAAACACCCCCCCGCACCCTCCCCCAAAACACACCCAAAACACCCCCCCGCACCCTCCCCCAAAACACACCCAAAACACCCCCCCGCACCCTCCCCCAAAACACACCCAAAACACCCCCCCCGCACCCTCCCCCAAAACACACCCAAAACACACCCCCGCACCCTCCCCCAAAACACACCCCCGCACCCTCCCCCAAAACACCCCCCCGCACCCTCCCCCAAAACACCCCCCCGCACCCTCCCCCAAAACACACCCAAAACACCCCCGCACCCTCCCCCAAAACACCCCCCGCACCCTCCCCCAAAACACACCCCCGCACCCTCCCCCAAAACACCCCCCCGCACCCTCCCCCAAAACACACCCAAAACACCCCCCGCACCCTCCCCCAAAACACCCCCGGCACCCTCCCCCAAAACACCCCCCGCACCCTCCCCCAAAACACCCCCCGCACCCTCCCCCAAAACACCCCCCGCACCATCCCCCAAAACACACCCAAAACACCCCCCCGCACCCTCCCCCAAAACACACCCAAAACACCCCCCCGCACCCTCCCCCAAAACACCCCCCCGCACCCTCCCCCAAAACACCCCCCCGCACCCTCCCCCAAAACACACCCAAAACACCCCCCGCACCCTCCCCCAAAACACCCCCCGCACCCTCCCCCAAAACACACCCCCGCACCCTCCCCCAAAACACACCCCCGCACCCTCCCCCAAAACACACCCCCGCACCCTCCCCCAAAACACACCCCCGCACCCTCCCCCAAAACACACCCCCGCACCCTCCCCCAAAACACACCCCCGCACCCTCCCCCAAAACACACCCAAAACACCCCCCGCACCCTCCCCCAAAACACCCCCCGCACCCTCCCCCAAAACACACCCAAAACACCCCCCCGCACCCTCCCCCAGAACACACCCAAAACACCCCCCCGCACCCTCCCCCAAAACACACCCAAAACACCCCCCCGCACCCTCCCCCAAAACACACCCAAAACACCCCCCCGCAACCTCCCCCAAAACACACCCAAAACACCCCCCCGCACCCTCCCCCAAAACACACCCAAAACACCCCCCCGCACCCTCCCCCAAAACACACCCAAAACACCCCCCCCGCACCCTCCCCCAAAACACACCCAAAACACCCTCCCCCAAAACACACCCAAAACACCCTCCCCTAAAACACACCCAAAACACCCCCCCGCACCCTCCCCCAAAACACCCCCCCCGCACCCTCCTCCAAAACACACCCAAAACACCCTCCCCCAAAACACACCCAAAACACCCCCCCGCACCCTCCCCCAAAACACCCCCCCGCTCCCACCCCCAAAACCCCCCCCGCGCCCTCCCCCAAAACACCCCCCCGCACCCTCCCCCAAAACACCCCCCCGCACCCTCCCCCAAAACACCCCCAAAACACCCCCCCGCACCCTCCCCCAAAACACCCCCAAAACACCCCCCCGCACCCTCCCCCAAAACACACCCAAAACACCCCCCCGCACCCTCCCCCAAAACACACCCAAAACACCCCCCCCGCACCCTCCCCCAAAACACACCCAAAACACCCCCCCGCACCCTCCCCCAAAACACACCCAAAACACCCCACCCGCACCCTCCCCCAAAACACACCCAAAACACCCCCCCGCACACTCCCCCAAAACACACCCAAAACACCCCCCCGCACCCTCCCCCAAAACACACCCAAAACACCCCCCCGCACCCTCCCCCAAAACACCCCCCCGCACCCTCCCCCAAAACACCCCCCCGCACCCTCCCCCAAAACACCCCCCCGCACCCTCCCCCAAAACACCCCCCGCACCCTCCCCCAAAACACCCCCCCGCACCCTCCCCCAAAACACCCCCCCGCACCCTCCCCCAAAACACCCCCCCGCACCCTCCCCCAAAACACCCCCCCGCACCCTCCCCCAAAACACCCCCCCGCACCCTCCCCCAAAACACCCCCCCGCACCCTCCCCCAAAACACCCCCCCGCACCCTCCCAGAAAACACACCCAAAACACCCCCCCCGCACCCTCCCCCAAAACACTCCCCCGCACCCTCCCCCAAAACACCCCCCCGCACCCTCCCCCAAAACACCCCCCCGCACCCTCCCCCAAAACACCCCCCCGCACCCTCCCCCAAAACACACCCAAAACACCCCCCCGCACCCTCCCCCAAAACACACCCAAAACACCACCCCGCACCCTCCCCCAAAACACACCCAAAACACCCCCCCGCACCCTCCCCCAAAACACACCCAAAACACCCCCCCCCGCACCCTCCCCCAAAACACACCCAAAACACCCCCCCGCACCCTCCCCCAAAACACACTCCCGCACCCTCCCCCAAAACACCCCCCCGCACCCTCCCCCAAAACACCCCCCCGCACCCTCCCCCAAAACACCCCCCCGCACCCTCCCCCAAAACACCCCCCTGCACCCTCCCCCAAAACACACCCAAAACACCCCCCGCACCCTCCCCCAAAACACCCCCCGCACCCTCCCCCAAAACACACCCCCGCACCCTCCCCAAAACACACCCCCGCACCCTCCCCCAAAACACCCCCCCGCACCCTCCCCCAAAACACACCCAAAACACCCCCCGCACCCTCCCCCAAAACACCCCCCGCACCCTCCCCCAAAACACACCCAAAACACCCCCCCGCACCCTCCCCCAAAACACACCCAAAACACCCCCCCGCACCTTCCCCCAAAACACCCCCCCGCACCCTCCCCCAAAACACCCCCCCGCACCCTCCCCCAAAACACCCCCCCGCACCCTCCCCCAAAACACCCCCCGCACCCTCCCCCAAAACACCCCCCGCACCCTCCCCCAAAACACCCCCCCGCACCCTCCCCAAAACACCCCCCCGCACCCTCCCCCAAAACACCCCCCCGCACCCTCCCCCAAAACACCCCCCCGCACCCTCCCCCAAAACACCCCCCCGCACCCTCCCCCAAAACACCCCCCCGCACCCTCCCCCAAAACACCCCCTCGCACCCTCCCCCAAAACACCCCCCCGCACCCTCCCCCAAAACACCCCCCCGCACCCTCCCCCAAAACACCCCCCCGCACCCTCCCCCAAAACACCCCCCCGCACCCTCCCCCAAAACACCCCCCCGCACCCTCCCCCAAAACACCCCCCCGCACCCTCCCAGAAAACACACCCAAAACACCCCCCCGCACCCTCCCCCAAAACACTCCCCCGCACCCTCCACCAAAACACCCCCCCGCACCCTCCCCCAAAACACACCCAAAACACCCCCCCGCACCCTCCCCCAAAACACACCCAAAACACCCCCCCGCACCCTCCCCCAAAACACACCCAAAACACCCCCCGCACCCTCCCCCAAAACACACCCAAAACACCCCCCCGCACCCTCCCCCAAAACACACCCAAAACACCCCCCCCGCACCCTCCCCCAAAACACACCCAAAACACCCCCCCCGCACCCTCCCCCAAAACACACCCAAAACACCCCCCCGCACCCTCCCCCAAAACACACCCAAAACACCCCCCCGCACCCTCCCCCAAAACACACCCAAAACACCCCCCCCGCACCCTCCCCCAAAACACACCCAAAACACCCCCCCGCACCCTCCCCCAAAACACACCCAAAACACCCCCCCGCACCCTCCCCCAAAACACACCCCCGCACCCTCCCCCAAAACACCCCCCCGCACCCTCCCCCAAAACACACCCCCGCACCCTCCCCCAAAACACACCCAAAACACCCCCGCACCCTGCCCCAAAACACCCCCCGCACCCTCCCCCAAAACACACCCCCGCACCCTCCCCCAAAACACACCCCCGCACCCTCCCCCAAAACACCCCCCCGCACCCTCCCCCAAAACACACCCAAAACACCCCCCGCACCCTCCCCCAAAACACCCCCCGCACCCTCCCCCAAAACACCCCCCGCACCCTCCCCCAAAACACCCCCCGCACCCTCCCCCAAAACACCCCCCGCACCCTCCCCCAAAACACACCCAAAACACCCCCCGCACCCTCCCCCAAAACACCCCCCGCACCCTCCCCCAAAACACCCCCCGCACCCTCCCCCAAAACACCCCCCGCACCCTCCCCCAAAACACCCCCCGCACCCTCCCCCAAAACACCCCCCCGCACCCTCCCCCAAAACACACCCAAAACACCCCCCCGCACCCTCCCCCAAAACACCCCCCCGCACCCTCCCCCAAAACACACCCAAAACACCCCCCGCACCCTCCCCCAAAACACCCCCCGCACCCTCCCCCAAAACACCCCCCCGCACCCTCCCCCAAAACACACCCCCGCACCCTCCCCCAAAACACACCCCCGCACCCTCCCCCAAAACACACCCCCGCACCCTCCCCCAAAACACACCCCCGCACCCTCCCCCAAAACACACCCCCGCACCCTCCCCCAAAACACCCCCCCGCACCCTCCCCCAAAACACACCCCCGCACCCTCCCCAAAACACACCCCCGCACCCTCCCCCAAAACACACCCCCGCACCCTCCCCCAAAACACACCCCCGCACCCTCCCCCAAAACACACCCCCGCACCCTCCCCCAAAACACACCCCCGCACCCTCCCCCAAAACACCCCCCCGCACCCTCCCCCAAAACACCCCCCCGCACCCTCCCCCAAAACACCCCCCCGCACCCTCCCCCAAAACACCCCCCCGCACCCTCCCCCAAAACACACCCAAAACACCCCCCGCACCCTCCCCCAAAACACCCCCCGCACCCTCCCCCAAAACACACCCAAAACACCCCCCCGCACCCTCCCCCAAAACACACCCAAAACACCCTCCCCTAAAACACACCCAAAACACCCCCCCGCACCCTCCCCCAAAACACCCCCCCCGCACCCTCCTCCAAAACACACCCAAAACACCCTCCCCCAAAACACACCCAAAACACCCCCCCGCACCCTCCCCCAAAACACCCCCCCGCTCCCTCCCCCAAAACCCCCCCCGCGCCCTCCCCCAAAACACCCCCCCGCACCCTCCCCCAAAACACCCCCCCGCACCCTCCCCCAAAACACCCCCAAAACACCCCCCGGCACCCTCCCCCAAAACACCCCCAAAACACCCCCCCGCACCCTCCCCCAAAACACCCCCAAAACACCCCCCCGCACCCTCCCCCAAAACACACCCAAAACACCCCCCCGCACCCTCCCCCAAAACACACCCAAAACACCCCCCCCGCACCCTCCCCCAAAACACACCCAAAACACCCCCCCCGCACCCTCCCCCAAAACACACCCAAAACACCCCCCCCCGCACCCTCCCCCAAAACACACCCAAAACACCCCCCCGCACCCTCCCCCAAAACACACCCAAAACACCCCCCCGCACCCTCCCCCAAAACACACCCAAAACACCCCCCCGCACCCTCCCCCAAAACACCCCCCCGCACCCTCCCCCAAAACACCCCCCCGCACCCTCCCCCAAAACACCCCCCCGCACCCTCCCCCAAAACACCCCCCCGCACCCTCCCCCAAAACACCCCCCCGCACCCTCCCCCAAAACACCCCCCCGCACCCTCCCCCAAAACACCCCCCCGCACCCTCCCCCAAACACCCCCCCGCACCCTCCCAGAAAACACACCCAAAACACCCCCCCCGCACCCTCCCCCAAAACACTCCCCCGCACCCTCCCCCAAAACACCCCCCCGCACCCTCCCCCAAAACACCCCCCCGCACCCTCCCCCAAAACACCCCCCCGCACCCTCCCCCAAAACACACCCAAAACACCCCCCCGCACCCTCCCCCAAAACACACCCAAAACACCCCCCCGCACCCTCCCCCAAAACACACCCAAAACACCCCCCCGCACCCTCCCCCAAAACACCCCCCCGCACCCTCCCCCAAAACACCCCCCCGCACCCTCCCCCAAAACACCCCCCCGCACCCTCCGCCAAAACACCCCCCCGCACCCTCCCCCAAAACACCCCCCCGCACCCTCCCCCAAAACACCCCCCCGCACCCTCCCCCAAACACCCCCCCGCACCCTCCCAGAAAACACACCCAAAACACCCCCCCCGCACCCTCCCCCAAAACACTCCCCCGCACCCTCCCCCAAAACACCCCCCCGCACCCTCCCCCAAAACACCCCCCCGCACCCTCCCCCAAAACACACCCAAAACACCCCCCCGCACCCTCCCCCAAAACACACCCAAAACACCCCCCCGCACCCTCCCCCAAAACACACCCAAAACACCCCCCCGCACCCTCCCCCAAAACACACCCAAAACACCCCCCCGCACCCTCCCCCAAAACACACCCAAAACACCCCCCCCCGCACCCTCCCCCAAAACACACCCAAAACACCCCCCCCCGCACCCTCCCCCAAAACACACCCAAAACACCCCCCCAGACCCTCCCCCAAAACACACTCCCGCACCCTCCCCCAAAACACCCCCCCGCACCCTCCCCCAAAACACCCCCCCGCACCCTCCCCCAAAACACCCCCCTGCACCCTCCCCCAAAACACACCCAAAACACCCCCCGCACCCTCCCCCAAAACACCCCCCGCACCCTCCCCCAAAACACACCCCCGCACCCTCCCCAAAACACACCCCCGCACCCTCCCCCAAAACACCCCCCCGCACCCTCCCCCAAAACACACCCAAAACACCCCCCGCACCCTCCCCCAAAACACCCCCCGCACCCTCCCCCAAAACACACCCAAAACACCCCCCCGCACCCTCCCCCAAAACACCCCCCCGCACCCTCCCCCAAAACACCCCCCCGCACCCTCCCCCAAAACACCCCCCCGCACCCTCCCCCAAAACACCCCCCCGCACCCTCCCCCAAAACACCCTCCCCCAAAACACCCCCCCGCACCCTCCCCCAAAACACCCCCCCGCACCCTCCCCCAAAACACCCCCCCGCACCCTCCCCCAAAACACCCCCCGCACCCTCCCCCAAAACACACCCAAAACACCCCCCCGCACCCTCCCCCAAAACACCCCCCCGCACCCTCCCCCAAAACACCCCCCCGCACCCTCCCCCAAAACACCCCCCCGCACCCTCCCCCAAAACACCCCCCCGCACCCTCCCCCAAAACACCCCCCCGCACCCTCCCCCAAAACACCCTCCCCCAAAACACCCCCCCGCACCCTCCCCCAAAACACCCCCCCGCACCCTCCCCCAAAACACCCCCCCGCACCCTCCCCCAAAACACCCCCCCGCACCCTCCCCCAAAACACCCCCCCGCACCCTCCCCCAAAACACCCCCCCGCACCCTCCCCCAAAACACCCCCCCGCACCCTCCCCCGCACCCTCCCCCAAAACACCCCCCCCCGCACCCTCCCCCAAAACACCCCCCCGCACCCTCCCCCAAAACACCCCCCCGCACCCTCCCCCAAAACACCCCCCCGCACCCTCCCCCAAAACACCCCCCCGCACCCTCCCCCAAAACACCCCCCCGCACCCTCCCCGAAAACACACCCAAAACACCCCCCCGCACCGTCCCCCAAAACACTCCCCCGCACCCTCCCCCAAAACACCCCCCCGCACCCTCCCCCAAAACACACCCGAAACACCCCCCCGCACCATCCCCCAAAACACACCCAAAACACCCCCCGCACCCTCCCCCAAAACACACCCAAAACACCCCCCCGCACCCTCCCCCAAAACACACCCAAAACACCCCCCCGCACCCTCCCCCAAAACACACCCAAAACACCCCCCCCGCACCCTCCCCCAAAACACACCCAAAACACCCCCCCGCACCCTCCCCCAAAACACACCCAAAACACCCCCCCGCACCCTCCCCCAAAACACACCCAAAACACCCCCCCGCACCCTCCCCCAAAACACACCCAAAACACCCCCCCGCACCCTCCCCCAAAACACACCCAGAACACCCCCCCGCACCCTCCCCCAAAACACCCCCCCGCACCCTGCCCCAAAACACACCCAAAACACCCCCGCACCCTCCCCCAAAACACCCCCCGCACCCTCCCCCAAAACACACCCCCGCACCCTCCCCCAAAACACACCCCCGCACCCTCCCCCAAAAAACCCCCCCGCACCCTCCCCCAAAACACCCCCCCGCACCCTCCCCCAAAACACACCCAAAACACCCCCCGCACCCTCCCCCAAAACACCACCCGCACCCTCCCCCAAAACACCCCCCGCACCCTCCCCCAAAACACACCCAAAACACCCCCCCGCACCCTCCCCCAAAACACCCCCCCGCACCCTCCCCCAAAACACCCCCCCGCACCATCCCCCAAAACACCAAAACACACCCCCGCACCCTCCCCCAAAACACCCCCCCGCACCCTCCCCCAAAACACCCCCCCGCACCCTCCCCCAAAACACCCCCCCGCACCCTCCCCCAAAACACCCCCCCGCACCCTCCCCCAAAACACCCCCCCGCACCCTCCCCCAAAACACCCCCCCGCACCCTCCCCCAAAACACCCCCCCGCACCCTCCCCCAAAACACCCCCCCGCACCCTCCCCCAAAACACCCCCCCGCACCCTCCCCCAAAACACCCCCCCGCACCCTCCCCCAAAACACCCCCCCGCACCCTCCCCCAAAACACCCCCCCGCACCCTCCCCCAAAACACCCCCCCGCACCCTCCCCCAAAACACCCCCCCGCACCCTCCCCCAAAACACCCCCCCGCACCCTCCCCCAAAACACCCCCCCGCACTCTCCCCCAAAACACCCCCCCGCACCCTCCCCCAAAACACCCCCCCGCACCCTCCCCCAAAACACCCCCCCGCACCCTCCCCCAAAACACACCCAAAACACCCCCCGCACCCTCCCCCAAAACACCCCCCGCACCCTCCCCCAAAACACACCCAAAACACCCCACCGCACCCTCCCCAAAAACACACCCAAAACACCCCCCCGCACCCTCCCCCAAAACACACCCAAAACACCCACCCGCACCCTCCCCCAAAACACACCCAAAACACCCCCCCCACCCTCCCCCAAAACACCCCCCCGCACCCTCCCCCAAAACACCCCGCCCGCACCTTCCTCCAAAACACACCCAAAACACCCTCCCCCAAAACACACCCAAAACACCCCCCCGCAACCTCCCCCAAAACACCCCCCCGCTCCCTCCCCCAAAACACCCCCCCGCTCCCTCCCCCAAAACACCCCCCCGCACCCTCCCCCAAAACACCCCCCCGCACCCTCCCCAAAAACACCCCCCCGCACCCTCCCCCAAAACACCCCCCCGCACCCTCCCCCAAAACACCCCCCCGCACCCTCCCCCAAAACACCCCCAAAACACCCCCCCGCACCCTCCCCAAAACACACCCAAAACACCCCCCGCACACTCCCCCAAAACACACCCAAAACACCCCCCCGCACCCTCCCCCAAAACACACCCAAAACACCCCCCCGCACCCTCCCCCAAAACACACCCAAAACACCCCCCCGCACCCTCCCCCAAAACACACCCAAAACACCCCCCCCGCACCCTCCCCCAAAACACACCCAAAACACCCCCCCGCACCCTCCCCCAAAACACACCCAAAACACCCCCCCCGCACCCTCCCCCAAAACACACCCAAAACACCCCCCCGCACCCTCCCCCAAAACACCCCCCCGCACCCTCCCCCAAAACACCCCCCCGCACCCTCCCCCAAAACACCCCCCCGCACCCTCCCCCAAAACACCCTCCCCCAAAACACACCCAAAACACCCCCCCGCACCCTCCCCCAAAACACCCCCCCGCACCCTCCCCCAAAACACCCCCCCGCACCCTCCCCCAAAACACCCCCCCGCACCCTCCCCCAAAACACCCCCCCGCACCCTCCCCCAAAACACCCCCCCGCACCCTCCCCCAAAACACCCCCCCGCACCCTCCCCCAAAACACAACCCCGCACCCTCCCCCAAAACACCCCCCCCGCACCCTCCCCCAAAACACCCCCCCGCACCCTCCCAGAAAACACACCCAAAACACCCCCCCGCACCCTCCCCCAAAATACTCCCCCGCACCCTCCCCCAAAACACCCCCCCGCACCCTCCCCCAAAACACACCCAAAACACTCCCCCCCACCCTCCCCCAAAACACACCCAAAACACCCCCCCGCACCCTCCCCCAAAACACACCCAAAACACCCCCCCGCACCCTCCCCCAAAACACCCCCCCCCGCACCCTCCCCCAAAACACACCCAAAACACCCCCCCGCACCCTCCCCCAAAACACACCCAAAACACCCCCCGCACCCTCCCCCAAAACACCCCCCGCACCCTCCGCCAAAACACACCCCCGCACCCTCCCCCAAAACACACCCCCGCACCCTCCCCCAAAACACCCCCCCGCACCCTCCCCCAAATCACCCCCCCGCACCCTCCCCCAAATCACCCCCCCGCACCCTCCCCCAAAACACCCCCCCGCACCCTCCCCCAAAACACCCCCCCGCATCCTCCCCCAAAACACCCCCCCGCACCCTCCCCCAAAACACCCCCCCGCACCCTCCCCCAAAACACACCCAAAACACCCCCCGCACCCTCCCCCAAAACACCCCCCCGCACCCTCCCCCAAAACACACCCAAAACACCCCCCGCACCCTCCCCCAAAACACACCCAAAACACCCCCCCGCACCCTCCCCCAAAACACACCCAAAACACCCCCCCGCACCCTCCCCCAAAACACACCCAAAACACCCCCCCGCACCCTCCCCCAAAACACACCCAAAACACCCCCCCGCACCCTCCCCCAAAACACACCCAAAACACTCCCCCGCACCCTCCCCCAAAACACACCCAAAACACCCCCCCGCACCCTCCCCCAAAACACCCCCCCGCACCCTCCCCCAAAACACCCCCCCGCACCCTCCCCCAAAACACCCCCCCGCACCCTCCCCCAAAACACACCCAAAACACCCCCCGCACCCTCCCCCAAAACACCCCCCGCACCCTCCCCCAAAACACACCCCCGCACCCTCCCCCAAAACACACCCCCGCACCCTCCCCCAAAACACCCCCCCGCACCCTCCCCCAAAACACCCCCCCGCACCCTCCCCCAAAACACCCCCCCGCACCCTCCCCCAAAACACACCCAAAACACCCCCCGCACCCTCCCCCAAAACACCCCCCGCACCCTCCCCCAAAACACACCCAAAACACCCCACCGCACCCTCCCCCAAAACACACCCAAAACACCCCCCCGCACCCTCCCCCAAAACACACCCAAAACACCCCCCCGCACCCTCCCCCAAAACACACCCAAAACACCCCCCGCACCCTCCCCCAAAACACCCCCCGCACCCTCCCCCAAAACACACCCAAAACACCCCACCGCACCCTCCCCCAAAACACACCCAAAACACCCCCCCGCACCCTCCCCCAAAACACATCCAAAACACCCCCCCGCACCCTCCCCCAAAACACACCCAAAACACCCCCCCGCAACCTCCCCCAAAACACACCCAAAACACCCCCCCCGCACCCTCCCCCAAAACACACCCAAAACACCCCCCCCGCACCCTCCCCCAAAACACACCCAAAACACCCCCCCGCACCCTCCCCCAAAACACACCCAAAACACCCCCCGCACCCTCCCCCAAAACACACCCAAAACACCCCCCCGCACCCTCCCCCAAAACACACCCAAAACACCCCCCCGCACCCTCCCCCAAAACACACCCAAAACACCCCCCCGCACCCTCCCCCAAAACACACCCAAAACACCCCCCCGCACCCTCCCCCAAAACACACCCAAAACACCCCCCCGCACCCACCCCCAAAACACCCCCCCGCACCCTCCCCCAAAACACACCCAAAACACCCCCCCGCACCCTCCCCCAAAACACACCCAAAACACCCCCCCGCACCCTCCCCCAAAACACCCCCCCGCAACCTCCCCCAAAACACCCCCCCCGCACCCTCCCCCAAAACACCCCCCCGCACCCTCCCCCAAAACACACCCAAAACACCCCCCCGCGCCCTCCCCCAAAACACACCCAAAACACCCCCCCGCACCCTCCCCCAAAACACCCCCCCGCACCCTCCCCCAAAACACCCCCCCGCACCCTCCCCCAAAACACCCCCCCGCACCCTCCCCCAAAACACCCCCCCGCACCCTCCCCCAAAACACCCCCCCGCACCCTTCCCCAAAACACCCCCCCGCACCCTCCCCCAAAACACACCCAAAACACCCCCCCGCACCCTCCCCCAAAACACACCCAAAACACCCCCCCGCACCCTCCCCCAAAACACACCCAAAACACCCCCCCGCACCCTCCCCCAAAACACCCCCCCGCACCCTCCCCCAAAACACCCCCCCGCACCCTCCCCCAAAACACCCCCCCGCACCCTCCCCCAAAACACCCCCCCGCACCTTCCCCCAAAACACCCCCCGCACCCTCCCCCAAAACACCCCCCCGCACCCTCCCCCAAAACACCCCCCCGCACCCTCCCCCAAAACACCCCCCCGCACCCTCCCCCAAAACACCCCCCCGCACCCTCCCCCAAAACACCCCCCCGCACCCTCCCCCAAAACACCCCCCCGCACCCTCCCCCAAAACACCCCCCCGCACCCTCCCCCAAAACACCCCCCCGCACCCTCCCCCAAAACACCCCCCCGCACCCTCCCCCAAAACACCCCCCCGCACCCTCCCCCAAAACATCCCCCCGCACCCTCCCCCAAAACACCCCCCCGCACCCTCCCCCAAAACACCCCCCGCACCCTCCCCCAAAACACCCCCCCGCACCCTCCCCCAAAACACCCCCCCGCACCCTCCCCCAAAACACCCCCCCGCACCCTCCCCCAAAACACCCCCCCGCACCCTCCCCCAAAACACCCACCCGCACCCTCCCCCAAACACCCCCCCGCACCCTCCCAGAAAACACACCCAAAACACCCCCCCGCACCCTCCCCCAAAATACTCCCCCGCACCCTCCCCCAAAACACCCCCCCGCACCCTCCCCCAAAACACACCCAAAACACCCCCCCGCACCCTCCCCCAAAACACACCCAAAACACCCCCCCGCACCCTCCCCCAAAACACACCCAAAACACCCCCCCGCACCCTCCCCCAAAACACCCCCCCCCGCACCCTCCCCCAAAACACACCCAAAACACCCCCCCCGCACCCTCCCCCAAAACACACCCAAAACACCCCCCGCACCCTCCCCCAAAACACACCCAAAACACCCCCCGCACCCTCCCCCAAAACACCCCCCGCACCCTCCCCCAAAACACCCCCCCGCACCCTCCCCCAAAACACCCCCCCGCACCCTCCCCCAAAACACCCCCCCGCACCCTCCCCCAAAACACCCCCCCGCACCCTCCCCCAAAACACCCCCCCGCACCCTCCCCCAAAACACCCCCCCGCACCCTCCCCCAAAACACCCCCCCGCACCCTCCCCCAAAACACCCCCCCGCACCCTCCCCCAAAACACCCCCCCGCACCCTCCCCCAAAACACCCCCCCGCACCCTCCCCCAAAACACCCCCCCGCACCCTCCCCCAAAACACCCCCCCGCACCCTCCCCCAAAACACCCCCCCGCACCCTCCCCCAAAACACCCCCCCGCACCCTCCCCCAAAACACCCCCCCGCACCCTCCCCCAAAACACCCCCCCGCACCCTCCCCCAAAACACACCCAAAACACCCCCCCGCACCCTCCCCCAAAACACCCCCCCGCACCTTCCCCCAAAACACCCCCCGCACCCTCCCCCAAAACACCCCCCCGCACCCTCCCCCAAAACACCCCCCCGCACCCTCCCCCAAAACACCCCCCCGCACCCTCCCCCAAAACACCCCCCCGCACCCTCCCCCAAAACACCCCCCCGCACCCTCCCCCAAAACACCCCCCCGCACCCTCCCCCAAAACACCCCCCCGCACCCTCCCCCAAAACACCCCCCCGCACCCTCCCCCAAAACACCCCCCCGCACCCTCCCCCAAAACACCCCCCCGCACCCTCCCCCAAAACACCCCCCCGCACCCTCCCCCAAAACATCCCCCCGCACCCTCCCCCAAAACACCCCCCCGCACCCTCCCCCAAAACACCCCCCGCACCCTCCCCCAAAACACCCCCCCGCACCCTCCCCCAAAACACCCCCCCGCACCCTCCCCCAAAACACCCCCCCGCACCCTCCCCCAAAACACCCCCCCGCACCCTCCCCCAAAACACCCCCCCGCACCCTCCCCCAAAACACCCACCCGCACCCTCCCCCAAACACCCCCCCGCACCCTCCCAGAAAACACACCCAAAACACCCCCCCGCACCCTCCCCCAAAATACTCCCCCGCACCCTCCCCCAAAACACCCCCCCGCACCCTCCCCCAAAACACACCCAAAACACCCCCCCGCACCCTCCCCCAAAACACACCCAAAACACCCCCCCGCACCCTCCCCCAAAACACACCCAAAACACCCCCCCGCACCCTCCCCCAAAACACCCCCCCCCGCACCCTCCCCCAAAACACACCCAAAACACCCCCCCCGCACCCTCCCCCAAAACACACCCAAAACACCCCCCGCACCCTCCCCCAAAACACCCCCCGCACCCTCCCCCAAAACACACCCCCGCACCCTCCCCCAAAACACCCCCCCGCACCCTCCCCCAAAACACCCCCCCGCACCCTCCCCCAAAACACCCCCCCGCACCCTCCCCCAAAACACCCCCCCGCATCCTCCCCCAAAAAACCCCCCCGCACCCTCCCCCAAAACACCCCCCCGCACCCTCCTCCAAAACACACCCAAAACACCCCCCGCACCCTCCCCCAAAACACACCCAAAACACCCCCCCGCACCCTCCCCCAAAACACACCCAAAACACCCCCCCGCACCCTCCCCCAAAACACACCCAAAACACCCCCCCGCACCCTCCCCCAAAACACACCCAAAACACTCCCCCGCACCCTCCCCCAAAACACACCCAAAACACCCCCCCGCACCCTCCCCCAAAACACCCCCCCGCACCCTCCCCCAAAACACCCCCCCGCACCCTCCCCCAAAACACCCCCCCGCACCCTCCCCCAAAACACCCCCCCGCACCCTCCCCCAAAACACACCCAAAACACCCCCCGCACCCTCCCCCAAAACACCCCCCGCACCCTCCCCCAAAACACACCCCCGCACCCTCCCCCAAAACACACCCCCGCACCCTCCCCCAAAACACCCCCCCGCACCCTCCCCCAAAACACACCCAAAACACCCCCCGCACCCTCCCCCAAAACACCCCCCGCACCCTCCCCCAAAACACACCCAAAACACCCCACCGCACCCTCCCCCAAAACACACCCAAAACACCCCCCCGCACCCTCCCCCAAAACACACCCAAAACACCCCCCCGCACCCTCCCCCAAAACACACCCAAAACACCCCCCGCACCCTCCCCCAAAACACCCCCCGCACCCTCCCCCAAAACACACCGAAAACACCCCACCGCACCCTCCCCCAAAACACACCCAAAACACCCCCCCGCACCCTCCCCCAAAACACATCCAAAACACCCCCCCGCACCCTCCCCCAAAACACCCCCCCGCACCCTCCCCCAAAACACACCCAAAACACCCCCCCCGCACCCTCCCCCAAAACACACCCAAAACACCCCCCCGCACCCTCCCCCAAAACACACCCAAAACACCCCCCCGCACCCTCCCCCAAAACACACCCAAAACACCCCCCCGCACCCTCCCCCAAAACACACCCAAAACACCCCCCCGCACCCTCCCCCAAAACACACCCAAAACACCCCCCCGGACCCTCCCCCAAAACACACCCAAAACACCCCCCCGCACCCTCCCCCAAAACACACCCAAAACACCCCCCCGCACCCTCCCCCAAAACACCCCCCCGCAACCTCCCCCAAAACACCCCCCCGCACCCTCCCCCAAAACACCCCCCCGCACCCTCCCCCAAAACACCCCCCCGCACCCTCCCCCAAAACACCCCCCCGCACCCTCCCCCAAAACACCCCCCCGCACCCTCCCCCAAAACACACCCAAAACACCCCCCCGCACAACACACCCAAAACACCCCCCCGCACCCTCCCCCAAAACACCCCCCCGCACCCTCCCCCAAAACACCCCCCCGCACCCTCCCCCAAAACACCCCCCCGCACCCTCCCCCAAAACACCCCCTCGCACCCTCCCCCAAAACACCCCCCCGCACCCTCCCCCAAAACACCCCCCCGCACCCTCCCCCAAAACACCCCCCCGCACCCTCCCCCAAAACACCCCCCCGCACCCTCCCCCAAAACACCCCCCCGCACCCTCCCCCAAAACACCCCCCCGCACCCTCCCCCAAAACACCCCCCCGCACCCTCCCCCAAAACACCCCCCCGCACCCTCCCCCAAAACACCCCCCCGCACCCTCCCCCAAAACACCCCCCCGCACCCTCCCCCAAAACACACCCAAAACACCCCCCCGCACCCTCCCCCAAAACACCCCCCCGCACCTTCCCCCAAAACACCCCCCGCACCCTCCCCCAAAACACCCCCCCGCACCCTCCCCCAAAACACCCCCCCGCACCCTCCCCCAAAACACCCCCCCGCACCCTCCCCCAAAACACCCCCCCGCATCCTCCCCCAAAACACCCCCCCGCACCCTCCCCCAAAACACCCCCCCGCACCCTCCCCCAAAACACCCCCCCGCACCCTCCCCCAAAACACACCCAAAACACCCCCCCGCACCCTCCCCCAAAACACCCCCCCGCACCTTCCCCCAAAACACCCCCCGCACCCTCCCCCAAAACACCCCCCCGCACCCTCCCCCAAAACACCCCCCCGCACCCTCCCCCAAAACACCCCCCCGCACCCTCCGCCAAAACACCCCCCCGCACCCTCCCCCAAAACACCCCCCCGCACCCTCCCCCAAAACACCCCCCCGCACCCTCCCCCAAAACACCCCCCGCACCCTCCCCCAAAACACCCCCCCGCACCCTCCCCCAAAACACCCCCCCGCACCCTCCCCCAAAACACCCCCCCGCACCCTCCCCCAAAACACCCCCCCGCACCCTCCCCCAAAACACCCCCCCGCACCCTCCCCCAAAACACCCCCCCGCACCCTCCCCCAAAACACCCCCCCGCACCCTCCCCCAAAACACCCCCCCGCACCCTCCCCCAAAACACCCCCCGCACCCTCCCCCAAAACACCCCCCCGCACCCTCCCCCAAAACACCCCCCCGCACCCTCCCCCAAAACACCCCCCCGCACCCTCCCCCAAAACACCCCCCCGCACCCTCCCCCAAAACACCCCCCCGCACCCTCCCCCAAAACACACCCAAAACACCCCCCCGCACCCTCCCCC
This sequence comes from Chiloscyllium plagiosum, assembly GCF_037043375.1. NCBI lineage: Eukaryota > Metazoa > Chordata > Chondrichthyes > Orectolobiformes > Hemiscylliidae > Chiloscyllium > Chiloscyllium plagiosum. The sequence continues at coordinate 42,989,834 of NW_028270169.1, forward strand.
AAAACACACCCAAAACAACCCCCCGCACCCTCCCCCAAAACACACCCAAAACACCCCCCCGCACCCTCCCCCAAAACACACCCAAAACACCCCCCCGCACCCTCCCCCAAAACACACCCAAAACACCCCCCCGCACCCTTCCCCAAAACACACCCAAAACACCCCCCCGCAGCCTCCCCCAAAACACACCCAAAACACCCCCCCGCACCCTCCCCCAAAACACACCCAAAACACCCCCCCGCACCCTCCCCCAAAACACACCCAAAACACCCCCCCGCACCCTCCCCCAAAACACACCCAAAACACCCCCCCGCACCCTCCCCCAAAACACACCCAAAACACCCCCCCGCACCCTCCCCCAAAACACACCCAAAACACCCCCCCGCACCCTCCCCCAAAACACACCCAAAACACCCCCCCGCACCCTCCCCCAAAACACACCCAAAACACCCCCCCGCACCCTCCCCCAAAACACACCCAAAACACCCCCCCGCACCCTCCCCCAAAACACACCCAAAACACCCCCCCGCACCCTCCCCCAAAAGACACCCAAAACACCCCCCCGCACCCTCCCCCAAAACACACCCAAAACACCCCCCCGCACCCTCCCCCAAAACACACCCAAAACACCCCCCCGCACCCTCCCCCAAAACACACCCAAAACACCCCCCCGCACCCTCCCCCAAAACACACCCAAAACACCCCCCCGCACCCTCCCCCAAAACACACCCAAAACACCCCCCCGCACCCTCCCCCAAAACACACCCAAAACACCCCCCCGCACCCTCCCCCAAAACACACCCAAAACACCCCCCCCGCACCCTCCCCCAAAACACACCCAAAACACCCCCCCGCACCCTCCCCCAAAACACACCCAAAACACCCCCCCGCACCCTCCCCCAAAACACACCCACCCCCGCACCCTCCCCCAACACACACCCACAACACCCCCCCGCACCCTCCCCCAAAACACACCCACCCCCGCACCCTCCCCCAACACACACCCACCCCCGCACCCTCCCCCAACACACACCCACCCCCGCACCCTCCCCCAACACACACCCACCCGCACCCTCCCCCAACACACACCCACCCGCACCCTCCCCCAACACACACCCACCCGCACCCTCCCCCAACACACACCCACCCGCACCCTCCCCCAACACACACACACCCGCACCCTCCCCCAACACACACACACCCGCACCCTCCCCCAACACACACCCACACCCTCCCCCAACACACACCCACACCCTCCCCCAACACACACCCACACCCTCCCCCAACACACACCCACACCCTCCCCCAACACACCACCCACCCGCACCCTCCCCCAACACACACCCACCCGCACCCTCCCCCAACACACACCCACACCCTCCCCCAACACACACCCACACCCTCCCCCAACACACCACCCACCCGCACCCTCCCCCAACACACACCCACCCGCACCCTCCCCCAACACACACCCACCCGCACCCTCCCCCAACACACACCCACCCGCACCCTCCCCCAACACACACCCACCCGCACCCTCCCCCAACACACACCCACCCGCACCCTCCCCCAACACACCACCCACCCGCACCCTCCCCCAACACACCACCCACCCGCACCCTCCCCCAACACACCACCCACCCGCACCCTCCCCCAACACACCACCCACCCGCACCCTCCCCCCACACACACCCACCCACACCCTCCCCCAACACACACCCACACCCTCCCCCAACACACCACCCACCCGCACCCTCCCCCAACACACCACCCACCCGCACCCTCCCCCAACACACCACCCACCCGCACCCTCCCCCAACACACACCCACCCGCACCCTCCCCCAACACACACCCACACCCTCCCCCAACACACACCCACACCCTCCCCCAACACACCACCCACCCGCACCCTCCCCCAACACACACCCACCTACACCCTCCCCCAACACACACCCACCCGCACCCTCCCCCAACACACACCCACCCACACCCTCCCCCAACACACACCCACACCCTCCCGCAACACACCACCCACCCGCACCCTCCCCCAACTTACACCCACCCGCACCCTCCCCCAACACACACCCACACCCTCCCCCAACACACCACCCACCCGCACCCTCCCCCAACACACCACCCACCCGCACCCTCCCCCAACACACCACCCACCCGCACCCTCCCCCAACACACACCCACCCGCACCCTCCCCCAACACACACCCACACCCTCCCCCAACACACACCCACACCCTCCCCCAACACACCACCCACCCGCACCCTCCCCCAACACACACCCACCTACACCCTCCCCCAACACACACCCACCCGCACCCTCCCCCAACACACACCCACCCACACCCTCCCCCAACACACACCCACACCCTCCCGCAACACACCACCCACCCGCACCCTCCCCCAACACACACCCACCCGCACCCTCCCCCAACACACACCCACCCGCACCGTCCCCCAACACACACCCACCCGCACCCTCCCCCAACACACACCCACCCGCACCCTCCCCCAACACACACCCACCCGCACCCTCCCCCAACACACCACCCACCCGCACCCTCCCCCAACACACCACCCACCCGCACCCTCCCCCAACACACCACCCACCCGCACCCTCCCCCAACACACCACCCACCCGCACCCTCCCCCAACACACACCCACCCGCACCCTCCCCCAACACACACCCACCCACACCCTCCCCCAACACACACCCACCCACACCCTCCCCCAACACACACCCAACCACACCCTCCCCCAACACACCACCCACACCCTCCCCCAACACACCACCCACACCCTCCCCCAACACACCACCCACACCCTCCCCCAACAATTACCCCAAAACTCACCCACCCACCCCCCCCCAAAACACACCTCCAAAATACACAGACACCCAAAACACACCCCCACCCACACACCCCAAAACACACCCACCCCCGCACCCTCCCCCAAAACACACCCAAAACACCCCCCCGCACCCTCCCCCAAAACACACCCAAAACACCCCCCCGCACCCTCCCCCAAAACACCCCCCCGCACCCTCCCCCAAAACACACCCAAAACACCCCCCCGCACCCTCACCCAAAACACCCCCCCCGCACCCTCCCCCAAAACACACCCAAAACACCCCCCCGCACCCTCCCCCAAAACACACCCAAAACACCCCCCCGCACCCTCCCCCAAAACACACCCAAAACATCCCCCCGCACCCTCCCCCAAAACCCACCCACACACCCCAAAACCCACCCACACACCCCAAAACACACCCACACACCCCAAAACACACCCCCACCCACCCAACCCCAAAACACACCCCCACCCACACAACCCCAAAACACACCCCCACCCACACAACCCCAAAACACACCCCCAAAACCCACCCCATAAAACATCCACACCCGCAGCCCCCCAAAACACACCCCCACCCACACACCCCCAATACACACCCCCACCCACACAACCCCAATACACACCCACTCCCACACCACCCCAATACACACCCACTCCCACACCACCCCAATACACACCCCCAAAACCCACACCCATCCACACCCCCAATACACACACCCAAAACACCCCACCAAAACCCCCACACCCCCAAAACACCCCCCCACCCACACAACCCCAAAACACCCCCCCACCCACACAACCCCAAAACACCCCCCCACCCACACAACCCCAAAACACCCCCCCACCCACACAACCCCAAAACACCCCCCCACCCACACAACCCAAAACACCCCCCCCACCCACACAACCCAAAACACCCCCCCACCCACACAACCCAAAACACCCCCCCACCCACACAACCCCAAACACACACCCACACCCCCAAAACACCCCCAACCCCCCCAAAACATCCCCACCTGCACCACCCCAATACACACCAACTCACACACCACCCCAATACACACCCCCAAAGCCCACACCCGTCCACACCCGCAAAGCCCACACCCGTCCACACCCCCAAAGCCCACACCCGTCCACACCCCCAAAGCCCACACCCGTCCACACCCCCAATTCACAACCCCAAAACCCACACCCCCCCAATTCACAACCCCAAAACCCACACCCGCCCACACCACCCCCCCCAAAACCCACACCCACCCACACCCCCCACACCACCCCACACCACCCCCTCAAAACCCACACCCCCCCACACCACCCCCCCAAAACCCACACCCCCCCCACACCACCCCCCCAAAACCCACACCCCCCCACACCACCCCCCCAAAACCCACACCACCCCACACCACCCCCCCAAAACCCACACCCCCCCACACCAGCCCCCAAAACCCACACCCCCCCACACCACCCCCCCAAAACCCACACCCCCCCCACACCACCCCCCCAAAACCCACACCCCCCCACACCACCCCCCCAAAACCCACACCCCCCCACACCACGCCCCCAAAACCCACACCCCACCACACCACCCCCCCAAAACCCACACCCCCCCAAAACCCACACCCCCCCACACCACCCCCCCAAAACCCACACCCCCCCACACCACCCCCCCAAAACCCACACCCCCCCACACCACCCCCCCAAAACCCACACCCCCCCACACCACCCCCCCAAAACCCACACCCCCCCCACACCACCCCCCCAAAACCCACACCCCCCCACACCACCCCCCCCAAAACCCACACCCCCCCACACCACCCCCCCAAAACCCACACCCCCCCACACCACCCCCCCAAAACCCACACCCCCCCACACCACCCCCACAAAACCCACACTCCCCCACAAAACCCACACCCCCCCCAAAACCCACACCCCCCCCAAAACCCACACCCCCCCACACCACCCCCCCAAAACCCACACCCCCCCACACCACCCCCCCCCACACCACCCCCCCAAAACCCACACCCCCCCACACCACCCCCCCAAAACCCACACCCACCCACACCAACCCCCCAAAACCCACACCACCCCCCCAAAACCCACACCCTCCACACCCCCCCCAAAACCCACACCCCCCACACCCCCCCCAAAACCCACACCCCCCACACCCCCCCCAAAACCCACACCCCCCACACCCCCCCCCAAAACCCACACCCCCCACACCTCCCCCAAAACCCACACCCCCCACACCCCCCCCAAAACCCCACACCCCCCACACCACCCCCCCAAAACCCACACCACCCCCCCAAAACCCACACCCCCCACACCACCCCCCCAAAACCCACACCCCCCACACCACCCCCCCAAAACCCACACCCCCCACACCACCCCCCCAAAACCCACACCCCCCACACCACCCCCCCAAAACCCACACCCCCCACACCACCCCCCCAAAACCCACACCCCCCACACCACCCCCCCAAAACCCACACCCCCCACACCACCCCCCCAAAACCCACACCCCCCACACCACCCCCCCAAAACCCACACCCCCCACACCACCCCCCCAAAACCCACACCCCCCACACCACCCCCCCAAAACCCACACCCCCCACACCACCCCCCCAAAACCCACACCCCCCACACCACCCCCCCAAAACCCACACCCCCCACACCACCCCCCCAAAACCCACACCCCCCACACCACCCCCCCAAAACCCACAGCCCCCCCAAAATCCACCCCCCCCACATCACCCCCCCAAAACCCACCCCCCCCACATCACCCCCCCAAAACCCACAACCCCCACACCCCCCCAAAACCCACACCCCCCACACCACCCCCCCCCACATCACCCCCCCAAAACCCACACCCCCCCCACCACCCCCCCCACACCACCCCCCCAAAACCACCCCCCCCCACACCACCCCCCCAAAACCCACCCCCCCCACACCACCCCCCCAAAACCCACCCCCCCCAAAACCCACCCCCCCCCACACCACCCCCCCAAAACCCACCCCCCCCACACCACCCCCCCAAAACCCACCCCCCCCCACACCACCCCCCCAAAACCCACCCCCCCCACACCACCCCCCCAAAACCCACCCCCCCACACCACCCCCCCAAAACCCACCCACCCACACCACCCCCCCAAACCCACCCACCCACACCACCCCCCCCAAAACCCACCCACCCCACACCACCCCCCCAAACCCACCCACCCACACCACCCCCCCAAAACCCACCCCCCCCAACCACCCCCCCAAACCCACCCCCCCCACACCACCCCCCCAAAACCCACCCCCCCCACACCACCCCCCAAAACCCACCCTCCCCCCAAAACCCACCCCCCCCCACACCACCCCCCCCACACCACCCCCCAAAACCCACCCCCCCCCACACCACCCCCCAAAACCCACCCTCCCCCCAAAACCCACCCCCCCCCACACCACCCCCCCCACACCACCCCCCAAAACCCACCCCCCCCACACCACCCCGCCAAAACCCACCCCCCCCACACCACCCCCCCAAAACCCACCCCCCCCACACCACCCCCCCAAAACCCACCCCCCCCACACCACCCCCCCCAAAACCCACCCCCCCCACACCACCCCCCCCAAAACCCACCCCCCCCACACCACCCCCCCCACACCACCCCCCCCAAAACCCACCCCCCCCACACCACCCCCCCCACAACCCACCCCCCCCCCACACCACCCCCCCCAAAACCCACCCCCCCCCACACCACCCCCCCCAAAACCCACCCCCCACCACACCACCCCCCCCAAAACCCACCCCCCCCCCCCCACACCACCCCCCCAAAACCCACCCCCCCCCACACCACCCCCCCAAACCCACCCCCCCCACACCACCCCCCCAAAACCCACCCCCCCCCCACCCACCCCCCCAAACCCACCCCCCCCACACCACCCCCCCCAAACCCACCCCCCCCACACCACCCCCCCAAAACCCACCCCCCCCACACCACCCCCCCAAAACCCACCCCCCCACACCACCCCCCCCCACATCACCCCCCCAAAACCCACAACCCCCACACCCCCCCAAAACCCACACCCCCCACACCACCCCCCCCCCACATCACCCCCCCAAAACCCACACCCCCCCCACCACCACCCCCCACACCACCCCCCCAAAACCACCCCCCCCCCACACCACCCCCCCAAAACCCACCCCCCCAAAACCCACCCACCCCACACCACCCCCCCAAAACCCACCCCCCCCACACCACCCCCCCAAAACCCACCCCCCCCACACCACCCCCCCAAAACCCACCCCCCCCACACCACCCCCCCAAAACCCACCCCCCCCACACCACCCCCCAAAACCCACCCCCCCCCAAAACCCACCCCCCCCCACACCACCCCCCCAAAACCCACCCCCCCCCCACACCCCCCCCCCACACCACCCCCCAAAACCCACCCCCCCCCACACCACCCCGCCAAAACCCACCCCCCCACACCACCCCCCCCAAAACCCACCCCCCCCACACCACCCCCCCCCAAAACCCACCCCCCCCAAAACCCACCCCCCCCCACACCACCCCCCCCAAAACCCACCCCCCCCCACACCACCCCCCCCCAAAACCCACCCCCCCCCCACACCACCCCCCCAAAACCCACCACCCCCACACCACCCCCCCAAAACCCACACCACCCCCCCAAAACCCACACCCCCCACACCACACCCCCAAAACCCACCCCCCCCCCACACCACACCCCCCAAAACCCACACCCCCCACACCACCCCCCCCAAACCCACCCCCCCCACACCACCCCCCCCCACACCACCCCCCCAAAACCCACCCCCCCCACAAAACCCACCCCCCCCACACCACCCCCCCCAAAACCCACCCCCCCCACACCACCCCCCCAAAACCCACCCCCCCCACACCACCCCCCCAAAACCCACCCCCCCCACACCACCCCCCAAAACCCACCCCCCCCCAAAACCCACCCCCCCCCCACACCACCCCCCCCACACCACCCCCCAAAACCCACCCCCCCCCACACCACCCCGCCAAAACCCACCCCCCCACACCACCCCCCCAAAACCCACCCCCCCCACACCACCCCCCCAAAACCCACCCCCCCCAAAACCCACCCCCCCCAAAACCCACCCCCCCCCACACCACCCCCCCAAAACCCACCACCCCCACACCACCCCCCCAAAACCCACACCACCCCCCCAAAACCCACACCCCCCACACCACACCCCCAAAACCCACCCCCCCCCCACACCACAACCCCAAAACCCACCCCCCCCCCACACCACAACCCCAAAACCCACCCCCCCCACACCACCCCCCCAAAACCCACCCCCCCCACACCACCCCCCCAAAACCCACCCCCCCCACACCACCCCCCCCACACCACCCCCCCCACACCACCCCCCAAAACCCACCCCCCCCACACCACCCCCCCAAAACCCACCCCCCCCACACCACCCCCCCAAACCCACACCCCCCACACCACCCCCCCAAAACCCACCCCCCCCCACACCACCCCCCCAAAACCACCCGCCCCACACCACCCCCCCAAAACCCACCCCCCCCACACCACCCCCCCAAAACCCACCCCCCCCACACCACCCCCCCAAAACCCACCCCCCCCACCACCACCCCCCCAAACCCACCCCCCCCACACCACCCCCCCCACACCACCCCCCCAAAACCCACCCCCCCCACACCACCCCCCCAAACCCACCCCCCCCACACCACCCCCCCAAAACCCACCCCCCCCACACCACCCCCCCAAAACCCACCCCCCCCACACCACCCCCCCAAAACCCACCCCCCCCACACCACCCCCCCAAACCCACCCCCCCCCACACCCCCCCCCAAAACCCACCCCCCCCACACCCCCCCCCAAAACGCACCCCCCCACACCACCCCCCAAAACCCACCCCCCCCACACCACCCCCCCAAAACCCACCACCCCCCACACCACCCCCCCAAAACCCACCCACCCCACACCCCCCCCCCAAACCCACCCCCCCCACACCCCCCCCCCCCACACCACCCCCCCCAAACCCACCACCCCCCACACCACCCCCCCAAAACCACCCCCCCCCACACCACCCCCCCCAAAACCCACCCCCCCAAAACCCACCCCCCCCCACACCACCCCCCCAAAACCCACCCCCCCCACACCACCCCCCCAAAACCCACCCCCCCCACACCACCCCCCCAAAACCCACACCCCCCACACCACCCCCCCAAAACCCCCCCCCCCCCAAAACCCACCCCCCCAAAACCCACCCCCCCCCAAAACCCACCCCCCCACACCACCCCCCCAAAACCCACCCCCCCCACACCACCCCCCCAAAACCCACCCCCCCCACACCACCCCCCAAAACCCCCCCCCCCCAAAACCCACCCCCCCCACACCACCCCCCCAAAACCCACCCCCCCCACACCACCCCCCCAAATCCCACCCCCCCCACACCACCACCCCAAATCCCACCCCCCCCACACCACCCCCCCCCACACCACCCCCCCAAATCCCACCCCCCCCACACCACCCCCCCCCACACCACCCCCCCAAATCCCACCCCCCCCACACCACCCCCCCCACACCACCCCCCCCAAATCCCACCCCCCCCACACCACCCCCCCAAAACCCACCCCCCCCACACCACCCCCCCAAAACCCACCCCCCCCACACCACCCCCCCAAAACCCACCCCCCCAAAACCCACCACCCCCCAAAACCCACCCCCCCCCACACCACCCCCCCAAAACCCACCCCCCCCACACCACCCCCCCAAAAACCACCCCCCCCACACCACCACCCCCAAAAACCACCCCCCCCACACCACCCCCCCAAAACCCACCCCCCCCACACCACCCCCCCCCCCCACACCACCCCCCCAAAACCCACCCCCCCCACACCACCCCCCCAAACCCACCCCCCCCACACCCACCCCCCCCACACCACCCCCCCAAAACCCACCCCCCCCACACCCACCCCCCCCACACCACCCCCCCAAAACCCACCCCCCCACACCTCCCCCCCAAACCCACCCCCCCCCACACCACCCCCCCAAAACCCACCCCCCCCACACCACCCCCCAAAACCCACCCCCCCACACCACCCCCCCAAAACCCACCCCCCCCACACCACCCCCCCAAAACCCACCCCCCCCACACCACCCCCCCAAAACCCACCCCCCCCACACCACCCCCCCCAAACCCACCCCCCCCACACCACCCCCCCAAAACCCACCCCCCCCACACCACCCCCCCAAAACCCACCCCCCCCACACCACCCCCCCAAAACCCACCCCCCCCACACCACCCCCCCAAAACCCACCCCCCCCACACCACCCCCCCAAAACCCAACCCCCCCACACACCACCCCCCCAAAACCCACCCCCCCCAAACCCACCCCCCCCACACCACCCCCCCCACACACCACCCCCCCAACACCCACCCTCCACACACCACCCCCCCTAAACCCACCCCCCCCACACCACCCCCCCCCACACCACACCCCCCCAAAACCCACACCCCCCACAACCCCACACCCCCCACACCACCCCCCCAAAACCCACACCCCCCACACCACCCCCCCAAAACCCACACCCCCCAAAACCCACCCCCCCCAAAACCCACACCCCCCACACCACCCCCCCAAAACCCACACCCCCCACACCACCCCCCCCACACCACCCCCCCAAAACCCACCCCCCCCACACCACCCCCCCAAAACCCACCCCCCCCACACCACCCCCCCAAAACCACCCCCCCCACACCACCCCCCCAAAACCCAACCCCCCCACACACCACCCCCCAAAACCCACCCCCCCCAAACCCACCCCCCCCACACACCACCCCCCCCCACACACCACCCCCCCAAAACCCACCCTCCACACACCACCCCCCCCTAAACCCACCCCCCCCACACCACCCCCCCCACACCACACCCCCCAAAACCCACACCCCCCACAACCCACACCCCCCACACCACCCCCCCAAAACCCACACCCCCCACACCACCCCCCCAAAACCCACACCCCCCAAAACCCACCCCCCCCAAAACCCACACCCCCCACACCACCCCCCCAAAACCCACACCCCCCCACACCACCCCCCCCCACACCACCCCCCCAAAACCCACACCCCCCACACCACCCCCCCAAAACCCACACCCCCCACACCACCCCCCAAAACCCACACCCCCCACACCACCCCCCCAAAACCCACACCCCCCACACCCACCCCCCCAAAACCCACACCCCCCACACCACCCCCCCAAAACCCACACCCCCCACACCACCCCCCCAAAACCCACACCCCCCACACCACCCCCCCAAAACCCACACCCCCCACCACCACCCCCCCAAAACCCACACCCCCCACACCACCCCCCCAAAACCACACCCCCCACACCACCCCCCCCCAAACCCACACCCCCCCACACCCACCCCCCCAAAACCCACACCCCCCACACCACCCCCCCAAAACCCACACCCCCCACACCACCCCCCCAAAACCCACACCCCCCACACCACCCCCCCCAAAACCCACACCACCCCCCCCAACACCCCACACCACCCCCCCAAAACCCACACCACCCCCCCAAAACCCACACACCCCACACCACCCCCCCCACACCACCCCCCCAAAACCCACACCCCCCACACCACACCCCCCACACCACCCCCCCAAAACCCACACCCCCCACACCACACCCCCCCACACCACCCCCCCAAAACCCACACCCCCCACACCACCCGCCCAAAACCCACACCCCCCCCCACACCACCCCCACCCACACCCCCCCCCACACCACCCCCCAAAACCCACCCCCCCCCCACACCACCCCCCAAAAACCACCCCCCCCACACCACCCCCCAAAACCCACCCCCCCACACCCCCCCCCAAAACCCACCCCCCCACACCACCCCCCCAAAACCCACCCCCCCCCACACCACCCCCCCCAAAACCCACCCCCCCCCACACCACCCCCCCAAAACCCACCCCCCCCACACCACCCCCCCCAAAACCCACCCCCCCCCACACCACCCCCCCCCAAAACCCACCCCCCCCCCACACCACCCCCCCCAAAACCCACCCCCCCCACACCAACCCCCCCCAAAACCCACACCCCCCACACCACCCCCCCAAAACCACACCCCCCACACCCCCCCCCCAAAACCACACCCCCCAAAACCCACACCCCCCACACCACCCCCCCCAAAACCCACACCCCCCCACACCACCCCCCCAAAACCCACACCCCCCACACCACCCCCCCAAAACCCACCCCCCCCCACCACCACCCCCCCAAAACCCAACCCCCCCACACACCACCCCCCCAAAACCCACCCCCCCCACACACCACCCCCCCAAAACCCACCCCCCACACCACCCCCCCTAAACCCACCCCTCCACACACCACCCCCCAAAACCCACCCCCCCACACCACCCCCCCCCACACCACACCCCCCAAAACCCACACCCCCCACAACCCACACCCCCCACACCACCCCCCCAAAACCCACACCCCCCACACCACCCCCCCAAAACCCACACCCCCCAAAACCCACCCCCCCCAAAACCCACACCCCCCACACCACCCCCCCCAAAACCCACACCCCCCACACCACCCCCCCCCACACCACCCCCCCCCACACCACCCCCCAAAACCCACACCCCCCACACCACCCCCCCAAAACCCACACCCCCCACACCACCCCCCCAAAACCCACACCACCCCCCCAAAACCCACACCACCCCCCCAACACCCACACCACCCCCCCAAAACCCCACACCACCACCCCAAAACCCACACCACCCCCCCAAAACCCACACACCCCACACCACCACCCCCACACCACCCCCCCAAAACCCACACCCCCCACACCAAAACCCACACCACCCCCCCAAAACCCACACACCCCACACCACCCCCCCCACACCACCCCCCCAAAACCCACACCCCCCACACCACACCCCCCACACCACCCCCCCAAAACCCACACCCCCCCCCACCACCCGCCCAAAACCCACACCCCCCCCACACCACCCCCAACCCACACCCCCCCCACACCACCCCCCAAAACCCACCCCCCCCCACACCACCCCCCAAAACCCACCCCCCCCACACCACCCCCCAAAACCCACCCCCCCCCACACACCACCCCCCAAAACCCACCCCCCCCCCACACCACCCCCCCAAAACCCACCCCCCCCACAAAACCCCCCCAAAACCACCCCCCCACACCACCCCCCCAAAACCCACCCCCCCCACCACCCCCCCCAAAACCCACCCCCCCACACACCACCCCCCCAAAACCCACCCCCCACACACCACCCCCCCTAAACCCACCCCTCCACACACCACCCCCCCAAAACCCACCCCCCCCACACCACCCCCCCCCACACCACACCCCCCAAAACCCACACCCCCCACACCACCCCCCCAAAACCCACACCCCCCACACCACCCCCCCAAACCCACACCCCCCAAAACCCACACCCCCCAAAACCCACACCCCCCACACCACCCCCCCCACACCACCCCCCCAAAACCCACCCCCCCCACACCACCCCCCCAAAACCCACACCCCCCACACCACCCCCCCAAAACCCACACCCCCCACACCACCCCCCCAAAACCCACACCCCCCACACCACCCCCCCAAAACCCACACCCCCCACACCACCCCCCCAAAACCCACACCCCCCACACCACCCCCCCAAAACCCACACCACCCCCCCAAAACCCACACCACCCCCCCAAAACCCACACCACCCCCCAAAACCCACACCACCCCCCAAAACCCACACCACCCCCCCCAAAACCCACACACCCCACACCACCCCCCCCACACCACCCCCCCAAAACCCACACCCCCCACAACCACACCCCCCACACCACCCCCCCAAAACCCACACCCCCCACACCACCCGCCCAAAACCCACACCCCCCCCCACACCACCCCCAACCCACACCCCCCCCCACCACCCCCCCCAAAACCCACCCCCCCCCACCACCCCCCCCAAAACCCACCCCCCCCCACACCACCCCCCCCAAAACCCACCCCCCCCACACCAACCCCCCCAAAACCCACACCCCCCACACCACCCCCCCAAAACCCACACCCCCCACACCACCCCCCCAAAACCCACACCCCCCAAAACCCACACCCCCAAAACCAACACCCCCCAAAACCCACACCCCCCACACCACCCCCCCAAAACCCACACCCCCCACACCACCCCCCCAAAACCCACACCCCCCACACCACCCCCCCAAGACCCACACCCCCCACACCACCCCCCCAAAACCCACACCCCCCACACCACCCCCCCAAAACCCACACCACCCCCCCAAAGCCCACACCCCCCCACACCCCCCCAAAGCCCACACCCCCACACCACCCCCCAAACCCACACCCCCCACACCACCCCCCCAAAACCCACACCCCCCACACCACCCCCCCAAAACCCACACCCCCCACACCACCCCCCCAAAACCCACACCCCCCACACCACCCCCCCAAAACCCACACCCCCCACACCACCCCCCCAAAACCCACACCCCCCCACACCACCCCCCCAAAACCCACACCCCCCACACCACCCCCCCCAAAACCCACACCCCCCCCACACCACCCCCCCAAA